>NW_012132824.1:0-2038 GCF_000143395.1 Atta cephalotes | reverse complement strand
TATATATATATATATATATATATATATATATATATATAATTTTTTTTTTTTAACAGCATAGCTACAAGCAAGTACTTTTTCCTGAACACTTTGGTATGCCTTATTTTTATCTACGATTTAATTAATTATTTAATAAATTTTTAATTGCTTTTACGTTTTGTTTAGCAAAATTTTAGAAAGACTAGGAAATTTATTTTTGACTATCCAAGAGAGGTGGCCTAACTCCTTTTAAGTAAAAGGAATCCATTAAATATCTACAGGAAACATGATAACGGTGATTAATGAATGAAAGAGGAACAAAATATAATTGACATTCTTGTTAGAAAACAAGAAGAAAGAGATATTTTACCAATATAAGGAGGCATAGGATGAAAAGACATAACGTACTCGTGATCGCACGAATAATTAGCGTGATCGCAGAATATGTTTAGGCAAAATTTGGTGTGTTAATTTAAATGGCAATTAGCGCCGTGTAAAATATCATCCAGTTCAAGATTCGCTGACTATTCACCTTGAATCGCTTATAAAATGAATCGACGTTGATTCAACGCTTGATTCTAATCCAGTTGCATTGACCCCATTACTGAACATTATATGTATACTACGTATTAATAATAATAACGTTATAAATATATTACGACAATATAATGTTAATAATAACATTAAAATTATTGTGATCGTTAGTGCTTTCGCATCGCTGTTTATTATTTTTAGGTGTGTTATATCAATCGATGGATGAAAATATTAGTTTCGATGCATAAGAGGATTTATTAGCGATCATTGGAGTACTACTCGCAGTATCTTTACGCGGTCAATAGAAAGGACGAGTAGAAGAGGAGCTGCTAAGTGTACCGTTACTGCAAAGTTTGGCGTAGTTCTGCCTATGCCGAAAGTTATTTAGACGAAGAGGAAGAGCGAGAGAGAAATGCGGGAAGAGAAAGAGAGAGATCACCGATTTAGTCGAGAGCGAAAAAATCGGCTATAATAAAACAAAGAAAAAGAGTCTGACACGGATATAGGAAGAAGCAACGACTGTAGTCAGCAACACAACGACTGCTTTTCGGTTTCGCGAGTACACGCTCAAGAATTCCTCTATTCCTTTCGTGCGGGAAAGAAAATTCTCCGTTAATCTAATATGGAACGAATAGAATCACAATCGATTTAAATATTTCATACCTAGATTAATTAAATAAAATGTAAGCAGAAATCGGAAAATTGAGTGGCTTAGCAACTTGACTAAATAATTGGCTGTTTTTTTTAATGTATACACGAGGAAGCATCCAAAAATTTTTTAAATATCATAAAATTTAGCTAGATACAAATTTGAAAATAATTTTGTTGAACCATCAAAATATGTAATTAGGAATATCAAGCATGATAAGCTGGAAAAAGTTTTGACATTCTACTAATCAATTAAGCGTCCTACATAATTGTTTTGACAGTTCAACAAAATTATCTTTCGATCCATATCTATCTAAATTTTAGATACTTTATTTTTTTACGATTTCATTTATATAATATGAACAATTAATAAAAACATTAATTATTACTAATCAAAACTACTAATGTTGAGTCGGATTACTTACACTCGCGAATTCTCTCGATGTTCTCAATTTGGAGTATCGGTAAATCTCGCGACTCTGCTTTAACGGAAATTTCATTTGAGACTTACTTGCCAAGAAAGTTAAGACTGAGAGGTTGGGAGACATTTCGGGCGGAGAAGACATCGTCTTCAAATTCATCAAAGAGAATACTTTTAAAATATTTTCAGTCTCGAGCACCTGTACAATTACTTTTTAAATATGATATGTAATTATGCAAGTAAAAGTTTAATGCTTACTATAGTCGAAGCTGGATCTTAGATGATTTTAAATAATTTCTATATGATAATATTCTTGTGATAATATTCTTGAGGCTTTCACGAGTGCTTTCTATATAAAGATTATGCGTTTCGCGGGTTTCCCCCGGTGTCCAGATCCATTCTTGGAATGCCAACGTTTCGTGAACCTTGCAGTCCACTTCATCAGGACGAGGATAT
>NW_012132823.1:0-2040 GCF_000143395.1 Atta cephalotes | reverse complement strand
ACACACACACACACACACACACACACACACACACACACACACACACACACACACACACACACACACACACACACACACACTGCTTGAAAATCTTTAATTTTCTTTTTTCTTTAACATATTTTCACACAAAAATGGTAAGTGAATTTAAGAAAAAATAGTTATGTTTACTATAAACACAATTGCATTCACTGAATAAAAATGTTTTGTTTATTTACCATTTATATCTTAATATTTTATTATATTAATATTTGAAATTATCATAATTTATAGTATATTATATTAATTAATTTATAGTATATTATTGCAATATTTTCATATTTGAAAAAATATCATATATGATTATTATTATTAACATTATAGCAGTAATAATCATAAAGTGGAACTCCTAACTAATTATTTTATCATCCAATTATAGTCACAAATATCAAACACTTTTCTCTCATTATAATAAATACCGTCAACGACAATTGAAAAATTACTCTTCCTTTATTTAACTGTTGCGTAGTATGATACATCTACTTTAAGCTGGCGCCAATAGGATCGATACTTGCATTTCTGTTTTCAATAAATAGTCGTGTGATAGAAAAAGGTTCATTTTGAATAGAAAATTAGCACCCTTTCTATCTAATATATTCAAAACAGGCGTTACGCTTAAATAAAGCCGTAAACTGCACGTGCAATTAGAATCCAAGAATTCAAACTAATTAACGATTCAAGGAAGGTTCCTATTCCTCGGCTATCCAGGAAGAACATAAGAGGAGGATTCTGCCGCTGGCAATAAAAGAAAAGCAAAAGCTGGTAGACTTGTACAATCGTAACGAAGAATCCTGGACTTAATTTGCACTACCATACGCTCGTCCCTTTTAGGAGGATGTTCACCCCCGCTTAGTAATGCGTTTTACAAGAGAGCTAGACAAAAAATAAGTCTTATCTTAAATTTTCCATCGCGCGCGGCTTAATATTTAAAAATCGTACATCATCGCATAATAATTCCAGCCGCTCGAATGGCACACCTTCATCGATGGTAGATGGTAGAAATATCGTTAAGACGGCCTTTCAAGCGTAAAAAGGTAACAATAAGGGGAAGGTACCCAAGAGATTGACTAGATTACAGAGTGAATAGAAAATAAGTCCAGAATAAAGGGATCAAAAAAGTACATGAACTGCGAGACCACCTTCCATATGAGGTACATTGTGTTATCCATCTGATAATTATATATAATCTTAGCTTATCCTTTTGCGATCGTTGCGAGAATGCGTACAGATGTAGGGGAGGATAATGAATATGTAAGCGTCACTCGAAATAGAAGCTAAAAGAAGCACGTGCGCGGTAAGAAATAATAGATGACGATCGTAAGGTTACCTGATACATTCTGCGCAGTCACGTCTTTGACTTACGGAGGAAGAATCTTAATGGATTTATCGGCTGCAAAATGCGGAAGTGAAAACGGCGATACAAGAAGAAAAAAAACGAGAGAATAAGAGGAAGAGAGGACGTGAACGTGAGATTTCGATGGGAACAATAGGCGATAGGCTGCGATTGCCGATAAGCCATATATATGAGCAAAGGAATCACCAGCTAGTCGAAGTAGCAACACACCCACGGCAATGAACGGCAGTGCGAGTGTGAGTTGGGATGCAGTTATTGCAGTCACGTCTGATCTTGCTACGACAATTCGCGGTAAAGCAGCGAGCCATCACCACGCGGTCTTTTGCTTCTTTTTTACATTAATAGCGCTCAATTTAGTCCTCTCCCATACCTTTTCATGTCACTCCATATCCTCAGGGTAAAAAGTACAAACAAATAAATGCGACAATCCGATGAAGCTGGATGAATCAAAACGATATCGACCATCAATCTCACGGAAAACGAATCGTTTCACATCAGAACATCAATATATTAACAAGATTTTTTTTAATAGCATTCATATATTTGACAAATTTTGCTTATAAATATTTCAGAGAATATATTTTATTATGCTATATTTTTTTATTATACTATTTTTTTATTATATTATATTAATCCCTCTCTCTCTCTCT
>NW_012132822.1:0-2036 GCF_000143395.1 Atta cephalotes | reverse complement strand
GAGAGAGAGAGAGAAAGAGAAAGAGAGAAGGGGGGGGGGAGAAGATAACGGAAAAAAGAGAACAAGTTTACATCCAGCAAATGGAAACGCGCGTGAAGTATTACGAGGAGGGCAGCACGGGACATCGTCGTGTCCTTACACTGTAGGCCGTATGTATGATGATCCCATGGGGGTTGGTAGGAGGACCAAGGTAGCGTGTAGCACACCCTTGGGACATCTTCTGCTATCACTTGTCCGCATTAAACCTGGATACTAATCCCAAAATTTAATTTAGAAATCTTTTCAAGCCCACACGCCACGCCGCTCGTAATGTGTACATGTCGCAAAGACATTTTAGACTGTGAATTACCCGTTCTTTTGTACGTAGTAATTGAAAATTCGTTTCTGCCCTCTACCTTCCCTCGTCTTTACCTTCGTGGCATGAAAAAGAGATAAATAGCCTTTTGTTGATTTACATCAAAATTACCTTGTCGTTGTAAGATGAAATGACTCAACCCAAACATATATTCTCATTTTCTGCTACTATTTTATATCAATCACAAAAACTCATAATTGGGAAATGTGAAGGGAGAACAAATTAGCAGTACAATTAATAAATTTACGAATAATTTTCTATAAAATTTTATACAATTTTGTTTTAAAATTACACAGAGTTATATTATAACAGTTTCTCTTTTTATAAGTATTATTCGCAAAAATTATTGAGGATAATTTTTTACGACATTTTATGTATATGTACGTTAAATGTAAAAAAATATTATTAACATATAAGTTACTTTTTATATAGATATAAATATTAATTATGTTTATAATATTTTATCAATTTAATTAAAAAGAATAAAGATTTTAAAAAATTGCAAAATTAGTCTAATATGCAGATTTATATAATTTACGAAGAGAAAAATTGTTTATTTATTTATAAATTTTATAATCAGCTCAGTCAGTACATTGCTTGTAACGAATTGCATTGCCCCAATATAGCCAACGAAATCACATTACTCGTCAATTTTGTACGCTGTCGCTAACTTTAGTCATGCCTCACTGTGCCCCCTTATTTTTCTTTCTTATATAAAAAAATAATTGTGAATTTATTTTATTTTTTTAACATATGATTTTTTTATATAGAAATTTTTTTTCATATACTCATATTTTAACACATTTATATTTTCTCAAAGTATATTTTGATACATTTATAATCAAAATATATTTTGACATATATAATCAAAGATCAGAAAATTGTCAATAGTACATTATTAAGCTTTTACTTTGATAAAACATTCTTTCATCGAATGATGAGAAAGTATCTTTAAAATATATTCTATTTACCGCGAATATATAATAAATATTTACATAAAAAATTTCATTAAAAATCAAATTATTAATAAAAATTAAACTGGCAAATAATTGCCATATAAGCCAACACCGTTGACATCAGAAGCATCGAGGCGCCAATCGCTGAGGCGTTCTTTAAAAATGCGTCAAGCTGGGAATTATTCATAGAGTATATGAAACATGTAATGCGGTCGTCTACATAGTTGGAAGGGCGAATAGAGCGCATTCGAGCGTAGTCGAAGTCTAGATACATCCCGAGGGATGTTTCGGTGGATTAGGTACCCTCCACCCTGTCAGTTTTGTTGCACCATGCTACAATGCGTAAAACACTTGTAATGCACCAACCAGTAGCTTTAGGGTAAACTGCTAATGCTCCCGCGATGTTTTTTAGTCGGATTAATTTGATCGATTCAATCGTCAGGTTCTCTGGAGAATCACGCTGCGTAAGAGTCTACGATTTTTTTCACTTTCGATTAATTTAATGCAATACGTATCAACATAGGCAAACTTTATATAATAATTGACGATTTATGTAAATATTCTAGAGGATATGTATATATATATATATATACACACATACACGCACACACACACACACACACACACACACACACACACACACACACACACACACACACACACACACACACACACACACACACACACACACACACACACACACACACACACACACACACACACAC
>NW_012132821.1:0-2037 GCF_000143395.1 Atta cephalotes | reverse complement strand
TACTCTCTCTCTCTCTCTCTCTCTCTCTCTCTCTCTCTCTCTCTCTCTCTTCCTCGTTGGAAGAAAAATTAACAATAGAAATGCTCTAGGTGATTAGTAACTCAATTTAAAATGAAGGGTGTTTAATCGTGAGTGAAATTTCTACAAGCCTTTTATTTTCAAATGCCTAGAGGCGTTCACGCGCGGCTAATTAATCGACAATTGTAACCGAAGTAGCTTTAACAAACGCGAGGACTTCCTCTCCTTGCTCGCCGTCGACAATAACCCCTTTGCCCGTGAAAACGCCTGCGTTAATTAGCGCGCTCGCGCGTGCACACGTGTATGTCTTTGTGTTAAATACGTCGACTAATTACGCAGGAGGCAAGCTAAGATGTATTGTTGAGCTAGATCCCGGTAACTAGCGGGAAAGGCTCGTGTATATAAAATGCTTTGCGATTCAGACTGGAAATGCATATAAATGTCTGATGAAACTGAGATTTTTCCAGATTGTAAACAGGTTATCGCGCTGCTGCCCCTTTAATTACGCGGTGACACGATTAATTAAGACGAACAGTCGAGATATTGTTAACGTAGTCGTTCATAAGCCGTTTCGAGAAGTACTATCGCCTGACGGACTATCGTTTGTCCGAAACCGCAAAATGATCGCTATGCTCCGAAAACTTGTTGTAAATTGGTCCGATTGTGTACGATGATATGCATAACGGAACATAAATCGTAAAATCCAATTTGAATTCGAAACCGCAGGCATACGATTAACGCAATACATCCAGTCCCTCCTCCTGGCCAGATCGAAGGATCTGCTCATTTTGGATGCGTCCGTTGCCCCGTGAGATGCATGCACCCCGAATGATTAGCCCCGTAGTCTGATCTTACCATGTCGATGACTTAGAAAGGTTCCCTACATCCCCCTCTTCCCTTTCCTCGGCCCGGCTGTTCACTGATAAATGCCCTAAATTACTGGTTAGACTGGTATCGGGCTCGTTAATTGCCGCTCGTTATAAGGGCAACGTGCTCAGAAAATATAAAAGAAGGATTTTTAACAACGCGGCGAAATCACAACACATACCGCTAACGATGCATACCCTTACCTACCTACAAGACCTTACCTTCTACACCCGGGGTACTTTCGACACGACGGACGAGTAATGGCGATGGTCGTCGACTCTGCATAATAATACACCGTATGGGACAATCGCGCGATTCTTTATTTTCTCGTAAAGTCAACGACTATCGAAACGGGGTTCCGCAGTAGTATTGCCGTCGTTTTCGACGGCAAATGTTCGACGCGTTACGTTCGCTCTAAATTAACCGGTACAGGATATCGGCATGCACATCTGCGCGATATTGCTGGTACATTTACTAGCAGCTTTATAGTCGATTCCGACGGGTAGAAACAAAAGTTTCGAACAACCGAAACCGAGACGCATTGTCGAGACATCAGCTCGAGACAATACTTATGTTTCTGGGTTTATGAACGACGTTTTTAAAACGCTCATTGAGTTTAATAATGGTTTTAAATGCGTTTTGTTTCAAAGTCTGTTTCGACACGGTGGTTTTTTTTTCTCTTATTCTTCATCTATCCTTCATCTTTCCTTCATCACTAGAAGCTTCCTTCATCACTAGAAACAGAATGCAATAACCGATCTTGAAATATCAGCTGCAATATACAATACTAAAACGTCGATGAATCTTATGATAACCTAAGTAACAAGATGACGTTAAATGATGTTCTAAATGTCAATAAAACGTTATTAAAACATCATCTTGCTACTTTGGAATATTTATTCCTCTCACGTCAACTGTAAAATAAAAGGTTAATTTTTATTATTTGTTACGAAAACACAAATGACTTGAATTTTTCTAAAAACTTAAAATCGAAGCTATGTTTCATATATTAAAAAACCTAATGCGACAATTATGTGAATAGAATGTTTAATTTATTATACTATAAATAAGCATCAGATTTTTTTTATAAAATTCTATTTATAATTTTATTTGCTGCATATTTTAATATATATATATATATATATATATATA
>NW_012132820.1:0-2039 GCF_000143395.1 Atta cephalotes | reverse complement strand
ATATATATATATATATATATATATATATATATTAAAATATAATATTTATATGCATATAAATTTTAATATATGTTATCATATATCATCTGCGCAACTTACGCATGTTGACGTTGATATCGAATAGCTACACAGGTGTCTTCAGAAGAATTGATTCACAAGGACATTAGCATAAAACGAATTTTCTAGGGACAAGTCTCAAGCTGCTGCTATGTCTAGCTGTAGTAGGTAGAGTTGCAATTTTAGGGAGGCAATCAAAGTACCACGCAAAAATTTTTTCTTGAAGATATCACCCAAAATAAGATATGCAAGATAAGGGGAAAAAATTCACTGTACTCTGGTTTTAATTAAATATAACAAAATATAATTAAATCTGCATATACTCTTACAATCTGATCAAAAACGTTTAAAAATTTTTTAAACTCTGTTTTTTACTTCTTTAATGTTATTTTGATATCATAACGTTTCTTTTCTAGATAGCAAAGATTATAGATTGATTTAATATTTTTAGACAATTTCCATTAAAAATTGGGTTCTTTTGACAAAATTCTATTAAGTGTGACCTATCACAACAATATAAGCCACTGTAAGGCTTGATTTACAATTTACATCATCATTGCAACAAGCAAAAAATGTACATACTCGTACATATCGATTTTCGCGATTACTTCAAAGTATTGTATTTAATTCTGTTTTCTCTCATTGTTCTTTCATCACAAAGTCTCACACGTAACGATGATTTTGTAAAAGAAACATCCAAGTGAAGCAGACAACGACTGGCACAAAAGAGTTAAACCACTAATGAGATTGCGCCAAACTTTTTCGTATAAACGGTGGTTAAACGAATAAATGTGCTTTTATGTGTAGGTGTATTCAATTTTCTTCTAAAGAGGTTTTGTAGCTAAAAATTACATATAGATTATCGTTGTATTTTTGGCAAAAACGAAACGAGAATTTCAGTCTATTATTAAGACTTCGGCAGAATATTGAAATGCAATTATATCTCCTTGCTTTAAAAATTAAAATACACGCATTGTACAATTATTTAATATAAAATAATTTAATTATATTTACACACACACACACACACACACACACACACACACACACACACACACACACACACACACACACACACACACACACATGCACGCACATATATATGTATATATATAAGTCGTAAACAGTTGCAGGGTTTTAAAGAAATTGACCAATTCTAGTCAAATATTCTCCCTATATTTGATAGCTTGGTCAGTTTCCTACGATTTAAGACTCCACGTTCATCTACGATTTCTATAAACAAGTCCAAAAGATAGATTATATTCTATATAATTTGCTTCTGTTACTAATAATTAGTTGGTATAGCAGCAATCACAACAATAAAATTTGTTGTCACATATTTCACCAATTAAAGCTGGCTTGTTAAATTAATAAAATCCTTTCTCTCAGTATATAATAGTAATATCAAATTATAATAGTAATATCAAATTTAACATTTTATATCCAAATTTAGAGAGAGTTGTAAAAATAAGATTTATATATTACAAAAATATACAATAAATTGCTGGTTATGTTTTTAAAAATATTTGTTGTTATACAATATACATATATAAATAATTTTTAGCAATTTAATTAACTTGTTAGGTACAGCTCCATATATTATATAAAATATAATTTAAACGTTTGTTATGTTTTAAATAATAACAAAATAAACAGTAATATATAAGCTTAAAATAGATAACTAATTTTATTACTATAAAGTTATTCACATATACTATTCGAAATGTTTCGACTCATACAGTAGTCCTCTTCAGTCGTTACAATCATTAAATTATAGAAAACAAATAAATTAAAAACTATTGCTGTCAATTAAAGAAGATATTACATAATGTAGAAAGTATGGTGCAATGTAGTCAGAAGGAGTCATAATTTAATCTAATAATGTCATAATTGTATCCTCAATGTTAATTGAGGATAAAAAAGAAAAAAATTATTTATATAAAAGTTGGTAATAATCTAATAATGTCATAATTGTATCCTCA
>NW_012132819.1:0-2040 GCF_000143395.1 Atta cephalotes | reverse complement strand
GAGAGAGAGAGAGAAAGAGAGAAAGGAGAGAGAAAAAGTAAACTCTTAATAAAACATAATCACTTTTTTGCGAATGACAGAAACAAAGATTTTTCGGCCACGAGAATAATCGGTGATAGGCAGAAGATATGACGCGAAATAATTGAAAATGATCCATCGATCGATCCAACAATGGTAGTGCGGCATTAATTTAAAATGGAACTGATCTGAGTTATTTCCGTTCTATTATGGTACCTCGAGCATAATTGTGAAATCGTTAGACAAAGATTCAGACGAACGGCCGTAATTAATCTCATCATCATAGTGTACATTGAAATCTGTACCTATTAGCCAGATCCTTCAGAATTTCTCTTGAATCTGAAAAATACTGTCCTTGTCTCAAGATGATGAATGCTGCAAGGGATACAAAAAGGCTACAGATGCATCTGTACTTGTATAGATGAATCAAAATAAGTTGTCCACGAATCCTATTGCCTTGAAATAACATCATGCAACGAAAGGTTATTTTCGATAAACGTAACGAAAGTGAAAATAAAGTAAATAAGTAAATGTGAATCTATGTTGAATATTTTTTAAATATATATATAAAATCGTATTTTCAGGTTTGATTTCATATTAAAGACATTTAATTTTAATAATTTTATATGTATATTAAGATTATGAAGTAATATTTTTTAATTTTCATTACACGTTTAGCTCTAAATGTTGATTTTTATTTTCTACCTCTGTCGAAACAACTCTTTCAGGCAAATAGAATTCTCAACTAACAGCCCAATTTGCAATTACATATGCATTTACACGCTTTACATATGCATCGGCACGTTTTTTCGCATCGTTGAAAAAGTCCTCGTTAAAGTAGATATTGTTTCGTCATTCACGAAAATGACACTAATAGTTTATGTTGCATAATCAAAAACATTTAACGTTAACCGTCGAAGTATGAGAATAAGACAATCGGAATAGTGATATGAAAATGTCGCACAAAGCGACGCTTGATTAAAAATATTAAAAACAAATTTTCAAGGATGATAAATCTGTGCGAATTTGAATCGAAGAAGTTCGAAATCATTGCTGATTCGATTTTGAATCACTCGCCTATTTTATTTGATTTATTATTATGCATAACTCTCGTAAATCGAAAAGTATTTTTCTTGTTTATTTAAAAAATTGATAATGTTATTGAAAATACTTTATTACTTTTAAGTTATACGGCTTTTAATATAAATCCGGAAAAAATTGATTCGAACTCATTTAACTCGATTTGTTAAAGAATGATATTAAAAGACTTTTACGCCGATCTTTTCCTTCCTCGCAAAACAACTTCGAATAAAACTAAATGTATAAAATGTCCCGAAATCATCATACAGCGTAATTCATTGATTCTCTTACAAATGTGCACGATCGATTTTTGCTCAGCGAACACTTGACACAAGTGACCCAATTACGGAGATACTTAACATTAAAAATTAGTCCAGAAATATATGTCTTGAAATGTATAGTTCTGAGTTCTGACTTTTTCCAGAAACGGAAAAATCTCGTTTAAAGAGGAGAGTTTTTCACATATGTATACAAAGCTTAATTAAAACTATATATTATACTTATTCTATTTTATAAAATAAAACAATTTAAAATTAAATAAAGAATATATTAATATCGTGTATAATACATTTAAAATTAAATTTTTATTTAAAAAATGCACCTTTTATATTTTTAAGTGAATGTGTTTCAAAAGATTAATATTCCGATATTTAAAACACCTGTCATTTTTTTCTCTAGATTATGATATCTATATCTGATATTTGAATATTATGTATGCACACATCTATATATATATAGATATGATCAAAATTGTATAAATTTTTTATTATTCTAATTTTTGATTGTTACTAAAAAAATATTGATATCTCGATATTAAAATAATTGCCATACTTTTAACATTTAGAATCATGTATGTGTCTATGCATATATATTTTATAACAATTGTGTGTGTGTGTGTGTGTGTGTGTGTGTGTGTGTGTGTGTGTGTGTGTGTGTGTGTGT
>NW_012132818.1:0-2043 GCF_000143395.1 Atta cephalotes | reverse complement strand
TTTATTACAAGGTTTATTACATTACTTTATTAAGAAGATGCTCTGCAGAGAAAGTATTTTTATATATATATATATATATATATATATATAATAGAAGAAAAAAGAAAAACAGATAAACAAACTATAGAGAAAAGATATAAAAAAAAATTTATAAAATAAAAACTTACTTTATAAAACTTTTCATCTTGAATAGGAACGTAAAATCTCATGGAATCGTACACACTTGGAAAGCGTTGCAGTAGCGGTCCGTCTGAACGACTGATGCAGTAATATTGCCCGAGCTCTTTCTAAGTCCCCTCCATCACATTACTTCAGGAATGCATATGGAATTGTTCAACTGACACAAGCGAGAGATCAAAAATACAAATCGATATATGACAGCTTTGTTAGTATATTAAAAGATTTTTTTAAGAATATTCGACGTATTAATACGACATATTTCGCGATGAATATAATTTTGATACATTGCGACATTGTCAAATTGTATGCATAATGATATAAAATTTGAAGAGAGATGCATTGCGACGTTACCAAATAGTGCGCATAATGATATATGTCCCATCCGTTGTAGTCCTCCCCGTTATTCGTGCTCTCTCTATTATCCATCATGGTCCTATACTTATAGTCATATTCGCTCTCTCGTCTTCTCATTATATCTTCTCTCGTGTTCTCTTTTCTTCTTGCTCACAATTTTATTAAATAAATATGGTATTTGTTTTATGATTTTATAATGATACGACTTAGCAATGATTTTAATTTAGCAACTAATTATAATAATATTTTTAGTAATGTAACGTAATACAAATAGCTGAGCATTCCTAATTATCGAACCATTATAAAGTATTATTGGATAGCTATCGAACACTTATTGTACTATATCGTGCTACTGAACAGCTATCATACTATTCATTAATTCTAAATAACTATAGAGAAAGAAAATTCTTTCCCACTCGCGATAAGGAAAAATAGAAATGTGGTTTAGGTAAAGTTACGTGACAAGTAGATGATGTCATAGAAAGGAGCGAAAAAAATATTTTAGGATTGTGGAGGAAAGAAACCCAGAAAGAAATAGAGATTAGAATTATAATTATTATTCAATTTTTATTTTAATAATTTGATTAACTTATTTGAGGAAAAATTGCATGCCTTCTTATCATATATAATTCTAAACCACCGAATAGAGGCAGGGAAAAAGGAGACTGAAAATAATTTTAAAAATTCAGTAATATATTTAAGTATCATATTATACATTTCTATAAAACATTAATTTATTTCTTACTTTAAATGTAACGCAGTATATACAATTTCATCTGAGGTGCACATTACTAATTCACACTCCATGATTGAAGTTTCATCATAAATTTCACGCAATCATTTAATACATTTATTATTAATTTTGGCATATAGTAATCACAAATTGTTGATATAGTCTCTCGCACGCGATTTTATTAAAAAGATATGATATTCATTTTATGACTTTTGATGCGATTTCACAATAGAATGATACGAGCATAATTTTAATAATATTTTAATGATAATTCCATCAGCCGGACGCGCTTTCTTATTAAGTAATTATCACGATTTATTATCACGAAGATATGAAGAAGGAATAATGAAGAGATTAAGGAAAAGATAAATTTTCAAAGATATATTTTTTAATATAGATTTATTTATCTAATTTTTAATGCAGTATGTACAATATAATTTAAACATAGACCACTAGTTTACATTCTATAATAGAATTTTTATCATAAATTTTGTGCAAAATGTTTGCACAATCGCGTTTACTAGTAATACAATTTTGTCTTAAAAATGATACAAAATATTTGAATTTTTCATCATACGTACATTGACTTATAGTATACGCATGCTCGACACATTGTTCAAATAAGAAAAGTACAGTTGTTGTTTCATATACAAGTATGTATCATACAATGACAATTTTATTATTATTTTATACAATGACGTTTTTCGTATCATATACTTTAACAAGTTCGACATTCGGATCTTGAATCGGTGATGATGATGATGATGATGATGATG
>NW_012132817.1:0-2039 GCF_000143395.1 Atta cephalotes | reverse complement strand
TAATAAATAATATATATATATATATATATATATATATATATATATATCTTGATTCGTAAAACATGCACGTAAATTTCCTGTTTTACAATTTAAAAATATATTGGAGCTTTTGTTGTTTTTATAATTATCGAACAAATATTGATGATGCATTTTAATATAAAATATTAATTTAAAATCTTTTTTCGACGAACTATCTTTGCATTATTATTTCAAACGATCGCATTGCATGATCATTTTTCTATCTTCTCTTTAGCGAAATCAACAATAATCAGGCTTTTTTCGAATGCGAGCAAAAGCGCGAAAGAAAGTGAGAAAGAAAAGTATGGATGTGTCGTCGGAAAGTGGAGAATCATTTGCAAGATGAAAAGTGATGATGCAGAAATAGATATGAATAATGGGCGTCCCGTTGTATGGATTGTTCGACTGACAGGAACGAAACATGAGAGAGTGCACTGGGATCTGGCGGAAAGACGAAGAAGAGACGCGGCGAGAGGACATAATAGATAGATAATGCGGAAGCGTAGGAAATGGGATTGCAAATGACAGGCCGTAGTTGCTCATGATCGAAAACATGGTTGAACGTTATTATCAGTGAGTACTTATAGCCGTCGTGATCATTCTCGCATATCGAATGGATGCTCTTATTATCTTATGAACCGTAATACGTGGAGATCCAGTTTCTTGCGATTGCACCCATGCATTATGCGATGAGAAAAGAGTCACTCGTGTCACTCGAACTTATCGAAATTGTCGTAATGTTACGACAGCTCAAGTCGTCCATTAGAATTAGATACGATGAATTATCTATCGAAGCATTCGTTATACGGAAAAGATAGTTTACTTAATAGTTCTTCTTTTTTCTTTTCAATCTAACGACTTGTAAACTATTTGGAGTTGAAGAATAACATTTCAGCAATATTTCAAAGTTTTTCTACAATTTCTATTTCCATGAATAATTTTAACAAAAATTCTGTTATATAAAAAAAAGTGGAGAAATAGAGATTACTGCTCCATAAATTTATACACGAAAAATTTATAAAATCTTGAAATTTTTATTTTACTTGAAATTTTTATATTATTTTATTACAACTGCTATATTTAACTTATTATCAGATATAGCTATCTCTTTAACTATACAAGATTTTTAAAGATTTTATCAGAGAAATGTTATGTTGAAATAAATTAGAAAGAAAATTGGATGAACTTATCATTGAAAAAAATCTTTTTGTGATTTGATTGTTTCTAATGTGTTATTGCTCTTGTTATTGATTAATATTATTCTGTTGGTGATAGTATTATCTTATTATTGTTGTTATCATTCATAGAATTTGTAGCATCATTAATAATAGACAGAGCAAATTTCTATCTTTTTTTTTGCATAACTTTTATTTTAGTTATCTTGTTATTAGAATTATTATTCTAATTATTGTATTATTGATTATTGTGTATATACTGAAGACAGTCTCATCATTATTACGTAAATTTAACTTATTTCAATTTAAGTAATTTATTGTATTATTACTTCAATTAAATTTTTATTTTATTTTTCACTTTTATTTCAATTATCTTTTTTACTGAAATTGTTATTACAATTTATTATAATTCTTAAAAAATCTAATGTTCAAGATGAAAATTCTTCTCTATATTTATCGCATTCATTTCTAATATTTTTGTGTGCTTAACGGTATCAGTCATTCACCACAATGCAATGTCGTATTCCGCGGACGACGGCGCCCACGGCGCACATTTATGCGCACTAACGACGCGAACGACGATCCTCCTAACAGCCGGAGACCTAGTTTACAAACTATTACACCGGTGGCATTAATATTCAGTTGGCTCTTATTCGACGGGACGACAAGAAAATGCATAATTCGGCGCTGGTGCTCGCTGACTGCTATCGTAGTAGAAATCTTACGGCTAGAAAGTCAAGTCACTTCTCTTCTTCTTCTTCTTCTCTCTTTCTCTCTCTCTCTCTCTCTCTCTCTCTATATATATATATATATATATATATATATCTTCTTCTCTTCTTCTTCTTC
>NW_012132816.1:0-2038 GCF_000143395.1 Atta cephalotes | reverse complement strand
AATTGAATGGAAAATAATGGATTTCTTTTTACTACACCTAATATATTATATATAATACTTATATCACATATGAATAAAAAATTAAAAATTAAATTTATTTAATAATCTATATTGTAGTTATTTAATCATTTTAAGAAAAATTAAGACATTTCTAAAAAATAATTTTTTTTTAAATTAACTTTTTTTTTAACTTAATTCAATATTTTTAAGTTAATTCAAAACAAACAAAATTAATAAAGTTAAGTTAAAAGTTGAAGGAATAAAAAATTAACTTAACGAAAGTTAATAACTATAATATATATATATATATGTGTATATATAAAACAACACTGTATATATAAAATATAATAAAATCTTTTTTCGTTAAGTACTTTCGAGTTATAAGGTTTGAAAGTTACAGTACAGTTATCCGAGTTAGCACTATCCAAGGTGTCCAACGGCGATTAAAAACCTCTTGAATATTATTTAAGATCTTGATCTGGATAACATTTGTTATAATCAAGACCGTTGGTGATTGTATCTTTTATTTTCATTTTTAGTGCAAAAATAAGAGAAACTACTTCCAATGGTCTTGATCTTGATAAATATTATCTAAGTCATGATTCTAAATAACATTCAAGAGGTTTTTAGTCATCGATCGAACACCTAGGATAATGCCGGTACTGTAAATTTCAATCTTTATAATACGAAAAGTACTTAAAGAAAAAGTATTTTATTAAGTAGTATTTTAAAAAAACTCTCGAAGTAAGTTACAAGAATATGGAATAAAATTGAGGAGTTCCGTTTAAGAAAACAACGTTCACATTGATCTTAAATGGCCTTGAGAAGGCTATTCAAAATCAAATCCATATTTTCATTATATGTCCCGCTTAATATTCTATAACTTTTGTCTGAAACATTTTACCATATCTAAAATTATTTCTGAGATATATGGGTGGAACTTTATAGACATCCTATATATCTACATATATAGAGGAAAGTTCCCTATTAAGAGATAGGCTTCTAATATGAGATAGCGGCGTTTCTGCTAATAAACACTATTGGTTCCACCATGAATTTCTTGCTCTTGGATTAAAAATTATTTAATAGAAAATTCATTATTAGATCATGCCTACAGTCATTGTAAAACAAAATTTAAAAATTTGGATGTCTTCAAGTTTCATTGAGATAAGCATTTAAACCTTTTTTAATTATTTATTTAATATTTAATAAATATTAAATATTTATTATTTATTATTTAATAAATAAATATTTGACAATAAATTCTTCATGTAGTGATAGAGTAAGATCATACTAATAGAAAAATATGGGATATGTTGAATTGTTTAATTATTAACAGAAATTAGATTTGATGATCATAAAATCATAAATCATAATATGAAATTCCCTAGGGTATTCCTAATATGAAATAACCCATCTCCTATGTGTAGTAAAAATCGTTGCTAATATTAAAGTATAAAGGTTATTGTATATAATAAAAAAGACAACTGGAATGATCGTCGAGTATCTATATCTATGATGCTTGATTTCAACCTGAAAACGAGTTCTGGATATAATCTATCGCACGCTTTTTCGCGCTAGCTGTGTTTGTTTGTATTTTAAAAACATTAAATAAAATTTTTTAATTACAATACTGTAATTAATATACTTTGCGTTTTACTATCGATTTCTCGGGGCATCACATATTAGGAGCACAATTTTTTGACTTTACGATTTGCTTACTTTTTACATTTCTTTAATTTTCAAAAAAAATAGAATTTGAATTAAATTTTAATGTTATCTTAAAGCTTACTAAATTCCCTTTAAAATGACTTATTATTTTTTTAAATTCTGCTTATAAACTTCTAACATTTACTCAAAATGAACTTGATATTTCATTAGGGGCCAGAGGCCTCTATGAGAGAGAGGGTTCCTCTCTCTCTCTCTCTCTCTCTCTCCTCCCCCCTCCCTCCCGCCTCCTCGTCTCCACACACACACACACACACACACACACACACACACACACACACACACACGCGCGCGCGCGCGCGCGCGCGCG
>NW_012132815.1:0-2043 GCF_000143395.1 Atta cephalotes | reverse complement strand
GAGTAGTGTGTGTGTGTGTGTGTGTGTGTGTGTGTGTGTGTGTGTGTGTGTGTGTGCATGCGCGCGCGCGTGTGTAGACTTATATCAGATAAATTATTGTTTTACGCAAGAAATATAAAACATGTGTTCTGTGTCGATGCATCTTCTAATACTTTTCGATGCATTCTTCTAATAATATTCCAAACTTCTTCTATTATACTTCTTCTATTATACCAAATATATAATATTTTGTATCTCACATATCAATAAAGATACTCGCATTTAATGTAACGAACAAATATTTTCGAAACGATAATAAATGTGTATACTAAATGTAAATGCCTGATATTAGAAAATAAACATATTGATTTTTCAAAATTAAGACCAATGTATATTGTTAATAATTGCAAAGATCAGTGATGGAAGTACTTTTTGTATACCATTAATTAAAAATGAAATATATTTTGGCGAGACAAATTCGCGCAAAATACATTTCATATTAAATATCAGCTGTCTCTCCGGCTTAAAAGAAATATCACGATCATATTTTTAATTAGATAATTTCAGATGATAAAGACAGTAAATGCTATATTAGCGTTCTCTTAAGCTCTGAAACAAGAGCACTTTAAAAGCGCTAATCAGAATGTAGATAATTAGAGCATAATTACATTTCCGACAATTTTTTGAAGCTTCTACATACGTTTAAACAATGCAATAATTTTGAATAATGAGATATATTTTCTTATCATTCAAATAGTCCTTTTGCCTATTATATAGCATTTTGTCAATAATATATTATATATTTTACGATATTTATTTAATTATACAGCGTAAGTTACACAATGTTTAGTAAAATTTTGCCAACTATAATATAAATAAAATTCACATCGGATTCTACAATACGTGGCAATTGAATATTTGACAAATCTCCATATCAGATCTATTGTAACGAAAAGATTAATCAAGATCAATTTTGAAAATGATTTGAAAAGATATATGATGAATAAATAAGTAATAAGTGATGATTATATCGATGGTCTAATTACAATTATAACTTTGTTAATAAAAGAAATCTGTTCAAAAATTTATACAAACTCATTCCAGATAACTTGGCCAGTAAAATTTAGAAAATGACTTAAAAAGATAGAAATCATTTTTGTAATATCTTCTCTGAGATCTCGTCATTATTTCTACTTTGATAATGTACTTTTTTTTTGCAAAGCGCGATCGTATAATCTCACCCACGCACACACAAAACACACACACACACACACATACACAAACACGCACACGCGCGCGCATCTTGTAATCACAATAATTTCGGAATAAATCAAAAATCACTTACCACTCATAATATTATCGCGGATGATTTGTACATGACGATCACGGTCCGGTCGAGTATGTTCGTGCCAAAATCCAACAACGTGACCCAACTCATGTACAACTATACCAAACTTATCGCAGTTTTTTCCAATGCTAATAGCCTGCGGTCCGTTACCTCTTTTTCCAACGAAAGAACAACATCTGTCAAAAAATTTATTTTGTCGTTGAACATACACTTGTCCCAGACACAATTTTTTATCTTTTCTCCTTTTGAAATAATAATGTAAAATCGTATAAAGATGGATATTTTTTATTAGAGATATCTTGTATATACAAGATATTACATTGCTATGTAATTATTTTACGAGAAAAGGAGAAATAATGTAAAATGATATACCACTTCTAAAATAATAATAATCATTTGAAAATAGAATTGTTCATGATACAAAATAATACAAGTACAAAAAAAGTATCCTGTGTTGGAGTGAAAATCCAGCTATTTTTATGTACTTTGAATCGCTGAATATGAATCTGACATAAAAATAAGATCATCCAGAGCAAATTTTCAATCTAGAGCGAAAAAAATGAATCAAAAATGAGAAAAAAATGGGTCGTTTTTTTGCTCCACCCCAATACAGGGTACTTTTTTGTGGGTCTATGTAATTGGACAACAAATTGTACAAATCACGTGATATATGTACATATATATATATATATATATATATATATATATATATATAT
>NW_012132814.1:0-2044 GCF_000143395.1 Atta cephalotes | reverse complement strand
CATTTGAGCCGAGCATTAAAAGACAAACGGCCGCAATACAAGAGACACGATAAAGTGATTTTGCAACATGACAATGCTCGACCCCATGTTGCGAAAGTGGTCAAGATATACTTGGAAACGTTGAAATGGGAAGTCCTACCCCACCCGCCGTATTCTCCAGACGTTGCTCCCTCTGACTATCACTTGTTTCGATCAATGGCACACGGCCTGGCTGACCAGCACTTCCGGTCTTATGAAGAAGTAAAAAATTGGATCGATTCGTGGATAGCCTCAAAAGATGACCAGTTTTTTCGACGCGGAATTCGTACACTACTCGAAAGATGGGAGAAAGTAGTGGCCAGCGATGGACAATACTTTGAATCATAAATGTATAATCAGTTTTTTACAATAAAGCCTCAAATTTCAGAAAAAAAACGGCGGAAGCAAAGTTGTACACCTAATATGAATAAAAATCTTGAAACTTGAATATTTTTTATTCAGAGAATGAGAAAGAAAATCACATACAATATTATAGATTCCATGCGGTTTATTTCGTTTTTGATTAAATCCTCATTCATTCGTTACGTCATTAGTTCGTGAAGACGAAAAAGTCGAAGTCAAAATTGATTAATTAGAAGTGATCTGGAGGAATTCCCACGAAGAGTTCCCAATGCCACTCTTGGCACTGCTCGCAACAACCAATAAGAGACGGCAGCGACCACACGATTGAATCTATCAGAGGATTCACAATAGAACCGAGTCTGTCCAGGAGCAAATTCTCTTCTTTTATCTCCCACTTTCGCTCATCCATGCAGCTTTCTTCTTTTACTTTTCCTCTCAGTTTCTCAATTCCAGATCATTTCTCGATCGTGAGGTCGTGGTCGTTCGAGAATTGTATCTCCGTATCGACGATTCTGAATCTCTGGTAGTGGAAAAGCGATCATTTCTTAGCAGAGTGATGTCGCGAAATGATAAATTAAAATCTAGCATCTGCATCCGTCAACATCAACTTTGTTACCAAATAACAGTAACAAGGAGTCAATAACAGAAAGATTGTTGTATAATAATATGTGTCCGAAATTCGCGGAGATATTCATAATCACACATATTGTAATAGATGACACATATTGTAATAGATTAATAATTCTCTTTGAGATTACTAATTCTTTGTTACAGTTATTTTGTGTTGGTATTTTAGTATGACACTTATAGATGCTGTAATGTCAACAAGTCAGGAGCGTGTAAGCGATAACAAGAGAAAAATATCAGAGCATTTTTGGATTTTCTAACCGAGGAAGTCCCTAATTTTCTATACTAATTTTTTATTTTTGCCACTGAGCTACTTAGCCCCTATCTGGATACTCTATATATGCCGCCTAATCTTACAGTTCAGCCAGCTTGACAATACATTCGCTCCCGAACTCTCTAATGGCTCTCCCGGCCAATTCAAGCAAGTGACATTTTACTTGTTAATATATCTGTGTCCAAATCTTCCGTTACTTCTACATATATCTAATATATAATAATTTATGTCGGTCAGATCGTAAACTTAATTTTCTTTTCACATTTGTTATCACATTTTTATTATCATTTTTAAAATCATTCTTCTTGATTTGATCGTCGATGACATATCCGCATAGAAAATTTTTTTAATTGAAGCGGAGCAAAAAATTGATGAAAAATAGATGAAATGAATGTTATCGATGTTATATCGAAAATTAATCATACAGTACTATTGGCGGAATTAATATCGTCATTTCACGGCGATGTAAGTGGTGATTCCATCTCCGTTTGGAATTGAACGATCGGTTTACATTGATCAAACCTATGTAGAGAGAATCGCCGCGTTAACATGAGAAACACATATAAACAAATGGAAATGTTAGAAGTCAAACAGAATGATCGAAAGCATACGCAATCGATGGCTGTTATCGATGGCCCGTTAGAGTTTGATCAAATCGCGGGAATATAACCATCTAGTGCCTATTTGTTGGATTAATATCGTCGTCCGATTTAAGCGATGTCATCTCTCCTCCTTCCCCCTCCCCTTCCCTCTCTCTCTCTC
>NW_012132813.1:0-2041 GCF_000143395.1 Atta cephalotes | reverse complement strand
TCTCTCTCTCTCTCTCTCTCTCTCTCTCTCTCTCTCTCTCTCTCTCTCTCTCTCTCTCTCTCTCTCTCTCTCTCTCTCTCTCTCTCTCCTCTCTCTCTCTCTCTCTCTACTACTACTACTACTACTCTCTCTCTCTCTCTCTCTCTCTCTCTCTCTCTCTCTCTCTCTCTCTCTCTCTTCTTTTCGCGCTTTCGTGTAACTAAACTCAGCTGAATAGACACTACATAGTCGCAGCAGGCTCGCGTAATCGATCTCTACATCATTGATTACAGCATCGGACTTGCGGAAGCGGTTCGCCGCAACAACCGAGTTGCTCCACTGAATTTGTAGTAAACATTTGAAATTGACTTCGAAGGTGTGCCATGTACTAGATATTTACGTTTTTGGCAGTCGAGAGGTAATATCTTGGCACATAGGCTGTTTTCATACAACGTTCAGAGACTTCGTCCGTGGTAAAATTCCGAAAGAAAAATGTTCGCCGATAGAAGAAGTTATCTCTCAAGTCTCTTTCAAATCTTAATCTTCTTTTTAAGATTTTTAGATCGTCAATCGTGCAGCACGTTCATTACGTTACTATATAAAAATAAATGATTCGCATAAGCTGAAATCATTTTAGAATTATTATTACGTAAAACTATTATTTCGTTCCTTCTGCCAAACGCAATTATAGCGGTATTACTTTTCGTTTTCAAGCCCGATGTATGTTGCGACGAGCCGATATGTACACACTACGCGTTAGCATACACACGTTTCGTTATTGATTGTATTTCGAGTCTGTCTGCAAGCTCGGTGCTATATAACAAGCAAAACAATAAAAATGCCACGGTGTTAACGGCCATCGCGCGACTAAGAGGCAGCAACATAAGCATATACCGTTTTATTAAATACTTTGTGAGAGCGAGAAACTGGTGTGTCTACTAACCTTACACGTGTGAAGAAACCTAGAGTTAACAGGCACTGATAAATGGGTCTGCAAAATAACAAACACAAACAACCACTACAACAAAGGCAAAATAAAAAATAAATAGAAAATTAAGAGAGAGACAGACGTCGGTATAAACGCGCGTAATATCGTCCGAATTTTTCTGGCTGTCACTAAAATATACGTCCTGATATTAACAAATGAAAACCGTATTAAAAAGCCCGGATTTTTCTTTTTCATTAAAAATATGTCGCGCCAACGAGACGCAGTTTCCTCGAGTAATTCATTTCGCGTTTACAGTACGGTTTAACGATCAGAATTATCGAGCGGGCTCGATAAATGTTATTAAATTTTATATTAATAATGTCAGGACGCATTTAGGTCACAAGTGCTTTCCATAGCGTGCTGCAAAAGTTTCATTTCGAACTTAACGCTGCATAATTGCGCGCAACATTATATCCTTGTTACGTTAACCATAGAAAATTACGCTAAAGAAAAAAGAAAAGTTGATAATTCAACTACGATAGAATTTGTATACTCGAACATCGAGAGAGCATGCTGAGAAAAATTGCTTTTCGTGAAAGATGCTTAAATCTTTTTCTAATTAAAGCAATGGCGTTTTCAAACATTACTGAATTAGCATGAAAGCAATCCAATTACATGCGAAAATTGTTGCTAGAAATTCTTCACGTTTACGTAACATCTGGAATGTACCGATTCTCTCGTGATAAATAATATTTCTTAAATTTTCTTTTTTCACTGCGCAATCTATGTCGTTAGCTCTGCATCAAATAAACGAACTACTTATATCTTTTTCCTAAAAGCAGCTGCAATACCTCAAGATTCTAGCGCTACTCTAATTGAAACGATCTAACATTTAAGAAAGCACAGAAAAGCACAAAGAGTGTTCTTTGCATGCAACCATCGCATCCTAATTTACATTCTCCAATAAACAAAATCATTTTACGGAATCGAGGTAACATTTTTAGCGATTGTTTCTTTAAACTATACATTTGACTTTCAAATTTATTCACATACGTTTCGTTAATTTAGATTTCAAGCGTACATATTATACATGTATATATATATATATATATATATATATATATATATATATAC
>NW_012132812.1:0-2045 GCF_000143395.1 Atta cephalotes | reverse complement strand
GAGTGAAATACGCAACATATACCTACTGAATCTAATTTCATAGTAATTTAGTTTATAAGGATTCTGTATTAAAGTTATATTCGACTCATTGCATATACACCACATTTCCCGAATCAATTTTAAGGAAGATATCTCGTCTATTCGAATAACAAAAATTGACATCTGTTCAGCATTTCATATTTTTGTCATTTTGTCATTTGCTCTTTTATATTCCTTTTAGTTCTATGAAAAACGCGAAAATTCTGATCAATTGTCAGCAACTTCACTTTTTAAGTGGAATTTTTTGCAAACCAAGTATCTACATTTTGTACATAAAACATACAAAAAATATGTATTGGAGAAATATAATTGCGGAAAAATAATTATTTATATGGAAAGAAACATGTAACTGTTATCGATATTTCGATACTTGAAAACGAAAAAATCGCCCTATACTCCAATTCTGAATCTTCTAACTCTTAATGACTGTTCGGTATCGTTATGTTCGCTTTTTTTATTATATACAATATCTAATAACGACAACATAACAATGCCGATACTAACAAGAGTTACAGAATCAGGATAGATACTGAGGATTATGCTTGTCAATTATCATACATTCACGCAAGGAAATCAATAATTAGTAAAAAACAATAAGTCACCATCCTCAAGCATCGTTCTTCTGACAAGATATCAAGGACTTTGCGCGCCGTTCGTGAATTATTCAATGAATGCTGGAAGCGAGGAAAATGTTTGGTTATGCCGTATCACGAATGCGCGCGCGCGCGCCCACGCACGCACGCACGCACAAATCTCCTACATGATGCACGTGTGTCTCGCACATTAAATGCTACACATTTATGTAAAACCGAATCCGGATTAAGCAAATGAACGTAAACATGAATGAACAATTTGCTTCAATGCGTGCAAAAAGTGTCGCGAGTGTAGCAATTAAGTTATTCATCTGTATTTGATCGCGCTCATTTGCTTAAGTCCATTCTAATTCATCGTAGTCAAGTGACGTCAATCGTTAATAGTAATCGTACAATGTATTATAAAATGGATCCAACTTGAGACGCGTATTAATATACATACAAGATGTTCGTAAAAAAACCATTCAGCATTTATAGTATTGTATATATACATTGAGTAAAAAAATCATAGAGAATATAGGTCGAAAGCTCAACTGTTTCTGAGATAAAAACAATTTTGTATGTTAGTATCATAACTGACTTATTATCTCTTCTATGTGTTGCATACGTCGTGAAAAGAGAAAAATACCAACCATACTGATAGCCTATTTGGGAGAATTACAGATCCAATGAACTGATCTCCCATAATGTCCATCCAATCGTAATAGCTATTTCATGTCAACTTATTGATATCGATCCCCAATGAAATATTTCATTATAAAGCGTGTATGGAAAATGAATGAGGACATTCAAAACGCGGTTTGTATAAACGCTGAAGGTAAACCTTCACGTCGCATACGACACGTAGAAACCAATAAGTCAGAGTTATGATACTAACATACAAAATTGTTTATATTTTAGAAATGGTTGAGTTTTCGACGTATATTCATTAAGACTTTCTTGCTCAGTATGATGTATACTATCTAGCATATAAATGCTGAATAGAATTTTCTTATGAAAATCCTGTATATGTATATATAAGCGCATAAAATCACTCGAAATCTAATACATTATAATAAGCTTAACAAGTTTAAGAACATATACTAAAATTACGTAGAAAATAATATAATTAAAAATTAATATTATAATATTCAGAAATATGTTAAAAATTAATTTCAGTTTAATTTTTGCAAAATACATACTTATAAAGCGGAAAATAATTCCGTGATAAAGTGATATAATTAAAATATATTATATAACATATATGTAAACATAATTTCTTTTCATTTAAATTTTAAATATATAAGAGATTTCAATTTTCCTTTTATAAATCTTAATTTAATTAAGAAAAATTGCAAAATTATATGTATATATATATATATATATATATATATATACTACACACACACACACACACACACACACACACACACA
>NW_012132811.1:0-2037 GCF_000143395.1 Atta cephalotes | reverse complement strand
ATCTTTCCGGCAACTTGAAAATTCCGTCCTTCCAGAATCTCTCAGATTTTTCGGCGAAAAACTTTTCTAAGTGATTTTTTACCTCGACCAAAGAGTTGAAGCTTTTTCTATTAAGAGAATTTTTTAATGATCGAAATAGGTGGAAATCAGAGGGCGCGAGATCTGGTGAATATGGTGAATGGGATAGAACATCCCAACCGAGCTCCAACAATTTTTGTCGAGTTATCAAAGACACATGAGGCCGCGCATTGTCCTGATGAAACACGACACCTTTCCGATTCGCTATTTCTGGATGTTTTTGTTCAATTACTGTCTTCAATTCGTCTAATTGGGAACAATACTTTTCTGAATTTATTGTCTCGTTGTTTGGTAAAAGCTAATAATACAGGATTCCTTTCCAATCCCATTAGACACAGAGCATGACCTTCTTTGGATGAAAATCGGCTTTTGAGGTGATTCATTCCACTTTCCAAGATCTTTTTCGCTCAACATTATTGTAAATGATCCATTTTCCATCCCGTCACTACTTGCTTCAAAAATGGTGTCTCCTCGTTGCGTTTATATATGAGTCGCGGATGGAAATGGAAATGCGATCCATCAGATTTTTCTCCGTTAAATCGTGGGGAACCCATACATCAAAACAGTTTATGTAGCCAAGCTTCACAAAATGCTCGTGGATGGTGGATTTTGACATATTCAACATTTCTGCTAATTTACATGTCGTATAGCGTGGGTTATTCTCGGTCAGTGTTTTAATTTTATCTTCATCTGTGGTGAAGGACCTACTCGGGCGTTCTTGATCTTCAAAGTTGAAATCACCAGCTTTAAATTTAGCAAACCACTTCTGCACAGTTCTTTCAGCTACAGCATCTTCGCGCATATCTTGTTTGTCGCTTGTGTGGCCTTTCCGGTAAAAGAAAAGCATTAAATGCCTAAAATGCACTTTGTTTTCTTCCATATTTAAAGGCGTATAAAACTGACAAAAATTAACATATCGCAACCAAATTTTTTTCCAAGTATGCCTGAAGTACCGTCTTTTAGGATATGTACGCATGTCATTTGTTTTCAATCGTTCTGATATATTCAGACCTGTCCTTATGTCACCTACTAAAAATCGGTACGAACTTTCCGGACAACCCAATAATTTAATAAATGTATACTAAAATTTAAATCTTCTGCGTTTCAATTTTCCTTCAAAATCGGCACTTTCCGGACAATCCAATATATATTTAAAACATACATATCACAACTATATGTTTTCTTTGGCTGGATTTTTTCACTAACAATTAAAAAAAATCCTTATGCATAAATTTTCATAGAATATGAAATTATTTGCTTTTATTAGTTTTCGCAAAAAAAAAAGAACATTACTTTCGAATCTAATGAACTGATTAAAATATACAGGATCTAAAAATAACAAGTTGCAAATGTTTAATTCGGAAATGTTACATTTATATCAGACAATATAAAAATCCAATAGATATTGTAGTTCGATTAAATGACAAATTTTATAAAAGTAATAGTAATAATAGTAATTTTATAAAAATACAAACATTGTGATACGTCTACCCAATAAAACAGCAAATAATAAATTTAGTGTTATCAACATCGGACATAATAATTAAACTCAGACATAATCAATCAATCAATTAATCAATCAATTGAACAATCTATAAAATATATCTTTGTATTATTTTTAGATGTGACACATACATTAAATGAGAATTAAATTTTAAACTTATTCTCTTAAGTCACTAATTCATATGTTTATTATTTTACAGGCCACAATTTTTTATTCCGTGATGATGCGATAAAAAATTATTCAGTATTTAATTTCATTTGTATTATTTCATTGTATTAAATTATTTCTTTCGCAAAACATATCTCAAGGACATCAAGATCAAGATTTTATTGTCCCAAATAAAGTGAACATCCTTAAAAAAAAAAAATTTTACTTTTCTTTTTATATCGACAAAATTATACAAAATATCTTTCTCGTGTAAAATTTTTAAAACAAAACTTACAGTGAAATATTCG
>NW_012132810.1:0-2046 GCF_000143395.1 Atta cephalotes | reverse complement strand
TATATATATATATATATATATATATATATATATATATATATATATATATGTATGTATACGTGTATATACGTTTGATATGCGCGGCTTTACAGCCCGCCACAAGCAGATAGAAAGCGCAATGTAAATCGGCGAGTATGTGAAAAATCGCCGCTGTGACATAGACGTATATCCATAGCGTATAATTTTAAGTGCTGTAACCGCATATCAGTAAAAGCCGTCGTAGAAGATACAAAAAAAATATTATATAGTGTCGGATGAAAAAATTAAAATAAATATATCACATGTGTCTTTAATTTGTAATTTTTATATCCTTTCTCGTTTTATATGAAGAAATTTGAGATAGCTTACGTGTCTATTGTCGAACAGTACGATTGTGGCGAACAAAATATTTCGTTCGAAACGATGCAAGACTTGAGCACGAGAAACATCCGCAACGATATTGGTATAAAAGAAACGAAGGATTCGCGATACGCGTAATTAAGGTGATATATCGAGCTCGATAGCACCCGAGGTATTTTCGCGCGAGATTCGTGCTGGAGAAAAATATCTCCCTGGCTTTCCAACGCCACCAACTCACAAAGGAGCATCGACAAAAAAATGCCTACCGTTGTTATCGGCAGGAGACCGCACATTTATATTAAAATAATATTGAGATTCGCCAGCTGCGTATAATTAAGGACACTCTGATGATTGCACTGTGATCGGATGAGCCTTCAATTTCTCGTGGACGTGAAGTTAAAAAAAAACCCGTCGAACGTCAGAGGATTCGAAACGTAGAGAACAAACCTCTCTATCTTCATTAATTTGCGGCAGCGGAGTTTGAAAAATTTCCACACGCCTAACTATCCTCTCTCGCCACGCGAATCCGCTCTCTCTTTCATATCCGCTCATCGTTCTTTTCGCGTTATTACCGCAACCGGGTTGCATTTCGGCGATGTACGGCAGATATAACGATTTGCAACTTTATTCAACGGCGTTATCGCGGTTATAGTTTGTTACGGCCACTTTTCACGTGCGCTGTTGCCGTCCATTGAGCGTAATGACGCGAAAAAAGAGCATGTGCCGAGATTCGTTTTAATTAACTGGTCCACGTGCGCCAGCTTGCAGTATTCAGTAGGCAGCTCCCGACATCGAGCAAACAAACGTTAAAATCGGATCCAGAATTTAGGACGTACAGGAAGTAAAAATATGTTTCCAGCGGATTTCAAAGTAAATTTTCAAAATATCAACATAAATTTCATTCTAAATGGTTAAGAAAATATAAGACACAAATGTTCTTGTTTTTCGAACGCGCTGTAAATGGTGTGTTTGTTTCACAGTGAACAAAGTTTTAGTACTTGGAAGAAGAACGACCAATAGTATAACTTGAAAGTAAAAGAAGGACTTTTATCGTCTCATACAATCATTGTTCTTGTTCCAAACATGAAAAAAGAAAAAACTTGCAATTAAATTAACATCACTTTCTTAGAAAACAGAGAAAACAAAATAATAACAAAAAACTTGTTCCTAATATTTTATTTGCTCATCTGATAAAAATTTCACTGTTCCTATTTTATTAGAGTAGGTATAAAATTATCAGATAAGCGGACATTTTTGTCTTTTTCTTTCAAATTTGGATAACCATAAGAAAGTCGAGCTAGCATATATGAGAAACTCACGCGGTGCCAGAACGCGAGTTCGAATATTCCACAGATTCCATCAGTCGCGTCACTTTGTGCTAACACGAGGTGTCCCAAATGTCGTTCTCGTCGGCGGGACGGTGTCGTTCTTCGATGCGATGCTTATAGAATGCAGGAGCGTATATTAGATTTACATGTAGATAGTGCTCAAGCAGCCAGGCGGTGTAGACGAGAGGAAAGGAGGGAGGGCTGGCGAAGGCCAAACACTTTGCAAGGAGTAAGTGCCCTCAGGGCACGAATTGAAAATCAGGACTTCACAACCTAAGCTAAGATAGGATAAACTGGTGAAACGCATAGGCGAAGGAAGAGACGGCAAAGAGAAAGATAGACAGAGAGAGAGAGAGAGAGAGAGAGAGAGAGAGAGAAT
>NW_012132809.1:0-2046 GCF_000143395.1 Atta cephalotes | reverse complement strand
CTCTTTGTCATTCCTTTTTACGATGAATGTGTATTTGGATGTGTACCGATACTTGTCGTTGTACATGTCAGGGTCAAATGGCGTCATTGGAGATTCTAGGATGACATTTATCGTAATTCATGAACCAATCGTTCACAATCTTGCTAGTTCAAAAAGAAGAATACCATGCCGTAAAAAAATAGGGCTAAAAATGTTTCAATCATCTTTTGACTAATTTCGTCATATCTAATTAGTAACCTAATCTCAATCGTCAAATCTAATTAGTAAAAATATGAAATTTAAATCAAGTATGAGACAATCTTTTTTTCTCAAAATAACTGATTTGCATCTTCATTAAAATGTGGAAATAAAAAAAATATTTTATTTACTATAATTTTAAACGTGTGTACATAATTAAATGTGTGTGTGTGTGTGTGTGTGTGTACATACATACATATATATTATATGTATATATAATATACATATATATTATATATGTATATATAGGGGAGATTGAAGACAGTTGTAACAATTTTTAGAAATATACATATATTTCTTTATTTATGACATATATGTTTATTTCTTTTAATATACATGACTATTTGCAAAAAGATGTAATTTTAGGTTATTTATGAGTAAAATATCAAAATCCGAATTAGTACATCTTTCTCCGATTAGGGACAAAATGAAACAGAGCTAAGGAAAGTTGTAACATGTTCTACAAACAAATTATCCGTTCTAAAACAGAAATTTAATGCTTTAAAAACAAATTATCTATGTTCTAAAACATAAACATTATCTTCTTATATTATTTGTTTTTAAATCAATAAATTTATTATTAAAAAAAAATTTATTATTAAAAAACAGTGAAATGTTAGAGCACTAATTCGGATTTTGATATTTTATGTTTAGAGCAGAGAATTTGTATCAAAACAGTGAATTTGTATTTTTAAAACAATAAATTTGTGTTTCAGAACAGATAATTCGTTTTTAAAGCAGTGAATTTGTGTTTGTAAAGCAGTAAATAATATCTATTACAATAAGAAATATTTACAACGCATTTGCGACCATAGAATATAAAAATAAGAGTGCGCTCAGCGCGTGCTTGCATCGCAGTATTCCGTGACTGTGACAGATTTCCTAACTTGAATAGTCGTCAACTTAAAATATTTCAATTCATAAAACAGAGCGACACTTTTTTCTTGTCAAATCTTTATTTTTATGCGAAAACGCATCAATTCAATATTTTTGTCAAAATTTGAAATGAGTAGGCTCTTTTTAACATTTACCGTTAATTGTAATAGTGTTGCAATGTATCCTGGGCCCCTATTCTGTAACTGTTTTACACGTTTATCGACAATTGTCGGTGTCGTTACGCAGATTTTTCATCAAATAAGATATCTACGTTGCAGAATAGCGCCCCTGGGCCCATATTCTGTACACGTCTACAGACAGTTGTCAGTATAGATAACTAACGATAGCAAGAACTATCTTAAGAAAAAAGCGCGGTTCTCATTGTCACTGTCACTACTTAATGATACCGACAACTGTAACTCGGTAAATGTACAGAATATGAGCCTTGCGATGCGATACTTTCAACTCCAAACTGATGTCAAAATTTATATAAATAAAATTGAAAACATTTAAAAATATAAAAAAAAGTCATGTACATAGCTTAAGAAAACGTATTTTAGAATTAATAAGATAAAAAGCATTTTATTTGAAAGTTTAAAGCAAAGTATAATATCAACAGTAAATTTACACTTACATGGCTTATTTGAGCATTCAACATATAACTTCTTTTATACACGGCGCACGCGCGATTAATGTCATGAGGCAAACGCAGGTCTCGATATCGATTATTTTTGTTCTTCATATGATCATCTTATCTCTTATCATTTAAAAGACATACGCATTGTTACAACTAACTTCCAGTTAAAACGGTCCTGTCTTCTTTACACATATACATATATAGGGAAGACTGGGGACAGTTGTAACAGAGATTAGAACACACACACACACACACACACACACACACACACACACACACACACACACACACACACA
>NW_012132808.1:0-2044 GCF_000143395.1 Atta cephalotes | reverse complement strand
AGAGAGAGAGAGAGAGAGAGAGAGAGAGAGAGAGAGAGAGAGAGAGAGAGAGAGAAGAGAGAGAGAGAGCGTGCGTGTGCGGGCGTGTGCGTGCGTGTGTGCGTGCGTGTGTGCGCGCGCGCGCGCGCGCGTGTGTGTGTGTGTGTGTGTGTGTGTGTATATTTTATACGCGTATTGTTTTTGTTCATGTCTACATAAAATACATTTCCAAGCTCAATAACAGTAAGTGATAAACTGATCGCGTATCTTTCTCATTAAATTATAACTTCCATAATGACGAAGCATTACATGCAACTCAAGAATCTATCTGCTTAAAATAAAAATTGTTAATTGCATTAAAAATTATTATTATTATATTATATATTAAATAGTATTATACATACATATATATTAAAATTGGCGGAAAAATAAAGAAATAGAAAAGGATAAATTCGATCACGAATAAAGTTTAGTTTCTTCACCTCGTATTTGAATGAAGCAGCATATCGTGACGATAGTAGTGATCATTATGTGCACGAAAATCCATCAGAAAGATACGATGAGTGATAAATGAAGATCTTGAATACGTCGACCGTAAATGAAATGTGTCATTTAAAGATCAGTTGGATTTACAAATGACTGCAAAACGAGTTGAAATTCAATTCTTGATCGTTGGTTGACCTGTTATAAATATATACTGTTGCAATGTTGGTTCTGAATACTATATTAAATTATAAAGTTAAACTGAAAAAACTAAATGTGTTAAATCCGATAAAATCAATTCTATCATTATTAATAAAAACAGAGTTATCGTCCAAATAGTGACAAAGAATCGTTATTTAACATGATAATTATTTACATGACAATTAAAGCATTATAAAACATAAGATTTTAAAAATCTCTTTTTTTCTTTTTATTATTTATTATCCTTTATAAATAGTAGGAAATCCTTTCAAAATCCTTTCAATACTTTCTTTTGAGAGAACATTCTGATGAACAGATGATACATGAACATCTGTTAAACCACATCCTACTATCCCTTTTTGCTCTACTTTCTATACACGCCATTATGGATCAATAATCTTGTTTCACAATTTCTTGTTCTCTTTCATATCCTTTTTTCTTATTTAACGAAAGATGTGACACGAGGTTCTTTCAATCGACAATATTGCCATATTGGATTTTTCTGACTAGTAACAAATGGAAGCGCGACAAGCACTACGCAACCGGAAAAGGTGGACCGCAATCGCAATCATTGCGGTTTAATCTTTTAATACGATTAGATTGACGCTTTTTAGCTATTAACAAGGACGAATGGAAAGCGCGATTTGTCTTCTTCACTGTTATCCGCTTATCTTTATTTCACGAAGTTTAGCACGACTGCTAAGAAAATAATACACTTCGTCTTGTATTAGAACGAGGTTTCATTATACAAGATAGTCTAGAAAAATAATCGTTCAGTTACAGATTTCATGATACAATTAATAAAATTGGTTTTTCTTTGACGAACATAATTGATGAAGATAAATTGATAATTTATGAATTCTTTTTGTAAAATTTATGTTATATTCTATTGAGTAATACTTAGATTACGCTACATAACAGAAATTATCTAATGAGATATTTAACACCTCTGAAGAAAATCGATATTCTTAATGTGATTACTTATTAGCGATACAGTAGAAAAATTGTAACTCGATGTTTTCCCACAATCTTCTATATATGTAATTCGAATAGAATTCATGACACATTTTACATATGTGAATTATTTTACGTATATACTTCTACTAGTTATTTATAAGTAACACAAATTATGCCTACAAATAAAGTTATCAAAGAAGAATTAAGCTATGATAAAATCTAGTTAAATACAAAGTTCTGTTTTTGACATATTTTACATCTGAAACGTGAGCCCTTATAAAACGTTTTGTAAAGTTTACAGCAACCTCCGAAGTATCTGCATTTGTTAGAGAAAGTACGCACAAGAAGAGAGAGAGAGAGAGAGAGAGAGAGAGAGAGAGAGAGAAGAGAGAGGAAGAGAGAGAGAGGAGGGAGAGAGTAGTAG
>NW_012132807.1:0-2046 GCF_000143395.1 Atta cephalotes | reverse complement strand
TATAACCAGTTTTTTACAATAAAGCCTCGAATTTCGGAAAAAAAACGGCGGAAGCAAAGTTGTACACCTAATATAAATTTAGTTAGTTTAGATCAGCGTTTTTCAATTCAAAGTCACATATCAAATAACGAACCAAATTTGTCGAGATATATCATTAGATAGACACGCTTCAGTGTTTAATATAAGTTTTTTTTTATCAAATACCTTTAACACAACATTCAGAAATAAACAGTAAAGTTCTAAAGTTTTTATTTTATTTTTTAAAATAAAATAAAAAATAAAACTGTAGAGCTTTATTGCATTAATAATATTATAGTTTTGTTAAAATGAGACATATAATTTTCACATTTTTAAATACATTTTTATCTTGCATCTTACTTAGGTCTTTTTAATTATAAATTTCTTACATATTTTCATTTAAAAAAAATTTTCTTAGTACACTTGAAGACTTTTTGCAACACACTAATGTGACACATTGATTGAAAAATCTTGAGATATACTATAAATAGTACATAATTCGTTTTAATGGAACGGTCAAACAAAACCGATATTTATCGATTAAATTAAGATCTTTAAACGACAATTAATATTTTAATTATGTCCACATGTGATGTTTAGACACATCGAGTTTATAAAGTACGAGTTAACGTTTTAGATATAACTTCGTTACTAATTTATGCTAAGTAAGCTGCTTTCAGATATATGTCAAGAGTACTTCTCTAAAGAGCTTTTAGAAATCTGGCAAGTAGATTCACATTTGCGTACAGTTGCGCGACTATACAAATGTTTGCATAAGAGTCTTAATCCGATTATTGTGAATGAAGTTAGGATTACGGATAGAAAGTTCTAAGCTTGCTTCTTGCAATTTTTTTATCATTGGCCTCGCGAGGGACACGCGGATTACGAATAGCAGATTTGAAATAGAAAGTTCTGACATTTCTGCATTAAAAGAAAAAATTTTGATATTTATAACTATAATTTGTAACTATAATTATATGTAATTATATGTAATTATAAATATATAATTATGATTATTAGATATTGCTATAATAATAATAACTATATTCTGTCCAACGAGAGATTTATCATTCTATGCGTATACCTAAGAAGTGGCATAGCGAACAGAGTGAAGACGCATTCTGTATATATAAATACGACATATTCGGGCTCGAGTTTAAAAAATTGAGCGGATAAAATAGTTTCAATTTTGCACAGTATCCTTCCTATATGCGAAAGATAATAAATCTCTCATTAAGCAGAATAATTCTGTCAATATACATACACAGAACGGTCAAAACAATCATTCAACATTTATATGCAAGGGTAGATCGAACACATCATACGGAATAAAAAACCTTTAGTAAATATAGGTCAAAAACTCAACTGTTTCTAAGATACAAACAATTTTATATGAATATCATAACTGACCTCTATTGGTCTACGTCGCTTCTACGTGTCATATGTGATGTGTAGATTTACTTCAATATTTACAAATCGCGTTCTGAATATTTTGATTCAATTTTCATACACATTTTATAATGAAAAATTTCACTAGAAATCAATAAGTTAACATCAAATTGATCAAATAGCCATTACAATTGGATAAGCATGGGAAATTACATCATTATGGGAAATTACATTATTTGATTTGTGATTCTTCTAAATAAGCTATCAGTGCAATTTATCTTAATTTTCTTTTTTCATTGTATGTAACACATAAAAGAAACAATATTTATAATTAAAATTATTAATATCTCAGAAACAGTTGAGCCTTCAATCTATGTTTTACTAAAATTTTTTATTCCGTATGGTGTGTATAATTTACTATATAAAGACTAAAAAATTTTCTTTAAACATCCTGTATAAATGACAAATGGAAATGATTATAATTATAATTATCATTGTTATACAGATAATTGTAATTAATACTAGAAAAATGTCCATTATAGTCGAAGCTGGATTTTCATTGCTTTAAATAATTCAATCTTAAACATTACTAATATATATAATACTATATATATATATATATATATATATATATACTAC
>NW_012132806.1:0-2048 GCF_000143395.1 Atta cephalotes | reverse complement strand
CCGTAGACACATGATAAACTTAATAAAAATCAAAAATTATAGTAAATATTAATTGACGCTAGTGAAAGTAACTCTTCTTGAATTTAATTTTAAAGATTTGTAATTTTTATACAACTCGGTTATTTATTACCTACGTGTTCGCAAATTAAATTCTTGTATAAAATTTCAATGAGTTGAAAACTATGAGTAAATAAAATTTTTAAAAAATTTTATTTATTCTATAATTTGCATATTAGAATTTTATTTCACATTTTATAAGTTTTAATTATTAACATAATATGTAAAATATCATATAAAAGTTGTTGTTCGGAATTATTTATTTTGAACAGTATACTTTGTACGATGAAATGGTTGGCGTCAGGATGCCGATAACGGCAGGATTATATGCATTCCATATACAAGATATTGGAGAAAGTGATTTCGTTGATTATCTTTAATTTTTATTTCGCTAATTTTTGTAATTTAATTCTTAACACTTTAGTTTTCTAAGACGTCCGAGCTTCTCACCGTTCGTTTCTCCCGATTGTAAGTCCGTAGCTCGTAAGTCGATTATTATATCATAAACGCGAACAATGATTTTTATCTTTCGTCTTCCTTTCATCCATCAATTTTTCTTTTCCCTTTTTTCTCTTTCACTTTTTCCTCCTTCCTTTTTTTCTAACGCTCTTGTTATACTCGAAAAACGTTCGACGTAGAGAACGCTTGAAGACATTCCTTCGTAATAACCGTACTGTGACATTCTCTTATAAGGACTTTAATTGTATAATCGATAATGTAAGATAAAGACGGACTATCCAGTGATGCTCATTCTTTTACAAGAATTATTATTATTATTATTATTATTATTATTATCATTATTATGTAGAATAAAATTTATTAAATTATAATGTATTAATAGAAAAATTTTATTCATGATTAAGAGGATGTTGAAGTCATCTGTGTTACTGATAAAATTGATGTCTTTGACGTTTTTGTTCCTGTCAAATTTCTTCGTAGTGTACTTCATAGTTTCACAGAATAAAAATTCCTTTTCCATGATTAAAATGTATATGCTAATGTACTTGTCGCTGGTGTATTTTACGTTCAAAGCTGGAAAAAATACAAATTTCTTTATCCATTTTATCTTCAGCATTGGTCATACTGAGATAAAAATAGATAAAAAATTTTATATTTTTTTATTTTTTCCAGCTTTGGACATGAACTACACTAGCGACAAGTACATTAGCATGTATATTTTAATCGTAGAAAAAGAATTTTTATTCTGTGAAACCATTACAAAGAAATTCAACAGAAAAACGTTAGTTTTACCGATAAGATGGCGATCAGATGGTTCCAGCATTCCCTTAAAAATATTAATTTTTATTAATTGCATTATTAATTTTCTAATTTTTAAAAACTGTTTATAATTTCAATTAATTAAAAAGAAGTCTTCTCTATTAGTAATAAGATTTTTAAAATCTGCTTCTACATTTTTCAGTGAATTTAGCTGATAAATATAACCTTTTTTTGTTTGTCGCATCGATAAAAAAACTCGTAAAACAAGTGGGCATCGCTAAAACATGATCCGTTATTAATAATAAGCAAAAATCGAGACTGCGAATATTAACGAATATTAATGAATTGAAGAGAATTATTTTCAAATCGCTTTAAAATCACGCCTTGAAAAATACAGGAAGACTTAAAAATTTTTTATATAAGATTTAATATTCTAAAAATTTGTTTGAGATTTTGAAGATTTTGAAAATTTTTCTATATAATTTAATACATAATAATATGCGGGTAACTTCCACTTAAGAAAAGGTTTAAAACGTTTTGGAAATAAGTAATTCTTTAATTTCGTGTCTCAAAGTGCGTGTCTCGGATTTGCAACAGTGAGAAAGAGAGTACATGCGAGTACCCCGGTGTAAGTAAGTCTTCTTTATCATTGATATTGATTATCAAGGAAACGATAACATACGTTCAGAGGATACTTATAATTATATGAGTAATGAGAATGATATTTAATATTTTATATATATATATATATATATATATATATATATATATAT
>NW_012132805.1:0-2049 GCF_000143395.1 Atta cephalotes | reverse complement strand
ATATATATATATATATATATATATATATTAGTTTATATAAGAGTGTTCCAAATAATCGCCAAATATTTCGTGCGTTGATAAAGTGGACTAAATTGAATCGAAATGTCCTCTACAATTTTGCAATTTTCCCAATAATTAACAAGATATTAATTACTAAAAATTATGCACCGGATAGTAAAATTATCGGATACCGGACATCGAATATCCGGACAGAATGTAACATCGAATGTCCGAAGGCAATTTCTTCGAGTTGGATATTCAACATTTTCAGGATCAATAATATAAGATATTATAGCATCATAAATATAAAATAGACAGTCCAACAATGAATTAGTAGTGTACTATGAACCATTGCGATATTTCGTAAATGCGACGTTATCAGATTGTACTGCTATGCAGCGACTAGCATTTGAACCCCTCCACGGCTGTCCAGTCGACTGGCAGATCGCGCTAAGGACGGCCATGTAATGTCACATTTTAAGAATTTTTGCAAAGTAAGTTTTTTTCGTAAATTTTACGCATTTTTTTATGTTTTTGTTGTACATATCTTTTTTTCATTGTGCAATTGTTTTTGTGTGCACATTTGGCTTTATTATTCTGTAAACAATTTTTTCTGTTACATTATTTTACCACATATATTTATATTACATATATTTATTATATATTTTACCACATTATTTAGGAGATTATCGGAAAAAATGGTCTACAATGAATTTTGAACAATGAACCATTGTATATTGTAGACCAAATAACTTTTTTTACGATACCGTCAAAATAATTATTCATTATAATAATTTTAGAATACAGCCCCTCCCTAAAATATCAATAAAAATATACTCATTTGACGTGTTTTATTTGAAAACGAAAGGAAAACGCGGTAATCGATATCGTGAATCTTCACAATCTTATAATTATCCATTTTATAAATAAACATTTTTTTTTTAAATGTAGCAAAACTAAAATAATCCCAATAATTCGCAACATAAAACATGTTCATTATTAAAAATGGTTCATTGTGTAACATCTCTTGTACACAATGAGCCATTTCCCGTTTTTTTAAATAATTGAAATTGTGACTTCAGGGGTAACTTAACAGTTATTATTTACAGTATGTAGTCAACTAAATTCATAAACTGTATACAAAAATTCAGATCTTCAATTCAATAATTGAAAGAAATACGAGCCTCTGAAATTTACATGGATCATTGTTGGACCACTTACTACTTGGACTACTTATTTTCAAAACATTTGTATAAGAAAAAATCAATGATTTAATGATATTAAATTTCAACCGGATATATTCCCGGACACTAATAATATCCGGCTATTCGGGCGGATAATAAAATAGTGTCGGATATTTTCCGGATATTCGATGCATCCCTACTAAAAATCGCCGAATCTTGGTTTTTAATAATTTTTAATCAAATATTATCAATTTTACAGAAAAATAACAAGACGTAAAAGTTGTTTATTTTATTCTCATAGAACTTTAAGAATTTTTCAGAATTTTTAATCAATTTTTTAGTAATGTATTTTCTTATTGATAATTATTTTTACCAACATGAGAAAATGCGGTACTAAAAAATTTTGAAAAAATTCTTAGAACTTCATGAGAAAAAAATAAACAATTCTAGTCTCTTGCTGTTTTTCTGTAAAATTAATACTTGAATAAAAAATGATTGAAAACTAATATTCGGCGATTTTTATTAATTAATAACTTGTTAACTATTGCGAAAATTGCAAAATAGTAGAGTCAGAATTTTTCGAGTCAGTTTAGTCTGCACTACCAGCACATGAAATATTTAGCCATGCTGAGACACTCCGTATATACACAAAGTGCAAGTTATTAATATTGACAATTTATTGTATAATATATATAAATATACATGACCGCATGCACGCATATGATGTGTGTATGTATATGTACAGAATGTTTAATAGATAACGATAAAATCTTCGTATAGAACTAAATTGAGTTAAAAAATCCTGTACATTTTGCAATTTTCGCAGTAATTAATAAAATATTAATTACCGAAAATCATCTATATA
>NW_012132804.1:0-2045 GCF_000143395.1 Atta cephalotes | reverse complement strand
TACTACACACACACACACACACACACACACACACACACACACACACACACACACACACACACACACACACACACACACACACACATATTTTAAGATATTTTATTTATTATCAAATCATGTAGTTGCGAGAGAATATTTAATATCAAGTTATTATTATAAAAAATATATTTAATATTTTTTTGGATTTATATTATATATTACAGCAAAAAGATTTTACAATAATAATCTAGATGTAATAAAAGTTATACTTTTCATTCGGTTAAAATATTGTGAGAAACTGATTAGAAAATTATATGCAAAAATTATATATGTACATCATAGAATTGCTAAAATTGAGAATGGATTCCGGTAATCCATATTTTATGCAGATACATTATGGAACGAAGATGCTTTCGCGGGATTTAACAGGCATTGCATTTATACACTGTAAGGCCACAAAATGGATATCTAATCGTGAAGATATGCAAACGTACAAATGTCAGCTTATAAACGTACCTAGATATTGTGCATCATGGAACTTAATACCACATCGTATGTATATTCTCTCGATAACTCAGACGCATATCTATTGAAATACCATATCTATTCCAGAGATCCATTATAATCCAACTTTCTATATCCCTATGACTTCAGTGTTAAGTTAAAGTACGCATTTATTTACTCTTAATTTATTGTCGTGTATTAATAATTCACATTTTTTTGTCATCAAATATGTTATAAATTCTATTATGAGATGTCGGTAATACAACATAATAGAGCATCGAGAATTAGAATTCTCGTCTGGGAACATCTGCGTGATATCAGCGCTCCGTTATGTAGAACCCCGATACGACCCTCTACGCGACTTGTAAATAGATTAATAGAGTTACACTCCGATATCACCGGCCTATTCTGAAATGTTATTAAGACGTATTATACATCTATTCCGCGACTATTAGCGAACGACAACGTTATTCATCTTGAGTGCACGAGTCTACGTTGAACACTGTCAAGCTGCGGAAATGTAATTTGAAAATTACATATGTCAAGAAACACAAGGTGACATCTTTATTTTATTCATCAATGAAAACAATTAAATGTAACCAAACATAGAATAATGTAAATATGAACGGCATTCGCATCAGCTGGCGCATTTATATTTTCTAGTATTAAACCGAATTCGAATCTTACGAACAGCACATGCACCGAAAATACTGCCAATTCTAGGAGCGTCCATCCAAACCGAAATTCGATTGTGTTCACTTCGCTTGGTTTTCGCCGCATGGAGAATTAATAGAGGTTTTCATTGGCGGCACAGGCGCCATCCTCGGCCGCAGGGCATATTTTCTCTCGTGCACGGAAGTGCGTGTAAGTCGTACGGCCCGTTTCGAGGTACAGTAAATCAACATTTCACCGTTGTCCCGCGAAATTAAGGAAACCCTTGATCTACGGGCCATCCATGTTCGATTCCTGATCTATGGCGTAGCCTGGACTTTTGTGTATCCACTCCCGCATTGTCCCGCTTCAATGGATCTCACCGTGCCTCGATCCCGCGCTCGTATTCGTTTCTTTCCTATTTTCTCTCCATCTTTTACCTTCGAAACTGTCGAGAGATCTATTCATGTCCCCGATCCGCGTGAAATTGTCACGCAAAAGACATGCTACAATTTCGTGAATAAATTTAAAACGAGTATTACATATAGAATGACATTTTACATTTGGTAAATTATTTTATGGTAAATTATAGTAAATTATTGTATCTTTTCTTCATGTGGATTTGTAATTATACAGGATGGCTTACGAAATACGATTTAGGCATTTTCAGGCATAATAATCAATTCTATACCAATTCTGTACCAATTTTGTTAAAAATAAATATTACATTTATAAATTGAATAGATGACATTTCATGCGCCACATTGTAAAGTTATTATAAATAATAATTGATGTTATATATTACTTTGAAACAAATTTTTATTTTTTTAATTATAGATTACATAGGTAGCTAATATTTGGAAAAGATATTGATATATATATATATATATATATATATATATATATATATA
>NW_012132803.1:0-2047 GCF_000143395.1 Atta cephalotes | reverse complement strand
TTTTATATATATATATATATTTAGGTACATTGTATAATACAATCAAACAGCAAATCACTCTTTCACCATATCATTGAATCGTCGTACTATTGATATTTATTCTCGAAGAATAAAATTTCAAGCATGCCATCGGCTTTATTTGCATCCGTTTTCGCAAGAGCAGCGATCGAACCAGTGATCATTGGGCGTCGATAAGCTGGCGTTAGGGTATTTGGAGACAAAATCGTATCGAATTTCTCACTACGCTTTTACTCGCTTTATTGCGCTGTATCGTGTTCTATACAGCGGTGTGGAAATCTCGTGATTAGAAAACGATTAAATTGGTTAGCACGACCGATGAAGACAGCTTGATTTATTTCTTTATACCCGAAATGCAAATTATATCACGTGGTCCAGGTAGATATTGTTGTACCTATATCTTGGTGTATTGTCTATCGTTGCTGATTTGTCTATCGTTATATTATGTATAACTTCGATCATTTATTTTGTCATTAAACTGTTCGTAATAAAGTCTAACAAAAATAAGAAAAATCGGTATTTTATCTAAAAAATTGTTTTATGAATGAATTATTCACACTAGAAAAACAGTGAAGAAAAAATTCAATTGCATTAATTGAAATTTTGGTTGAAAACAAATCGGAGTTTTCTCGTTCTATTATAATTCTATTATAATTCTAGTTGAGGTAACCAGAATTCTAATTAATATGATCAGAATCTTTTTGTTCGTTCATTTTCAGAAATTTTTCTCAGTGCATGTGCGATATTATGAAACTAAACTTTCTTTAATTTAAGAATATTCATGAAAAAAAAATCAAAAATAATATCGTAAAATTTATATGTGGATTTTACTGAAGATTTATTTTTAAGTTTGTCTAATTAACATTAATAATTAAATATCTATTTATACTCACGATGAATTTTGTCTCTTGATTTGAATCGTAATTTATTCATATTTTTGTTCATTTATAATGCATAATCTAAAAGTTAGGAAGATTAGAGGGAGAAAAGAATGAACTTGGAATTATATTCTGTGTAAATATACCACGATGTAATATCGAGCGGTGGCCACTCATTATACCGTATCGAGCATTTCCCGTTAGTAAGACCTCCTGTCAATAATTTCACTTTTTCTCTTACGCGGAAGCCTGGTAAAAGGCGGAAGTCCATTTTCCGTGTCATGATCGCTTACTGCTGCGTACGCCGCATGACGAAATTCGCAACCGGCGGTGCGATCGCTTTGAAACATGCGACGCGTCGAACGGTATTTCGCAAAGACGATCAGCGCGTTATTCCAAGCTCTGGGCGACCGCACCACCAGTCTTACGGTTTTCACTGTCGCCGTCGTGTTGAAACACCGTACGCATGCGAACGTGAATATACCACACGATTGTGCCTCCTGTTTTCGTGTTAAAGCTGACATGACGCCACTGTAATCGATGTCCGCGGCGAAGTTCCTTCCCGTTGGCCGCAGAAATTAATTTCGAACGTCGTCGACGTCAGCAACATCACGGCGAATCGATTTCAAGTATCACCATTAAGTTCAAAATAGCAGCATTAGACTGGTCCTGCACACTAATTCGAAATTGAATCTTATCGTCTTATTCAGACTGTTTTGCAGTTTGTGAATAGGAGAATAGAAAATAAAGGATTTCTTGTTATGGTCTATAAAATGGAGCTAAGATTAAATCATTTAGTTTTTCTTCGATTTGTCTTTTCTTGAATTTGTCCACGTTCCACTTATTTAAGTTAAGAAATGAGTATTAATATAATTATATTTATATTATTGAAATTAGTATTGAAATGAGTATATTTATGTGCAATATTATAATAGATATTTTCTGAAATTGTGGAATTTTTATATTATTTGCTTTAATTCTAAATTCAGCAATGTATCTTTATATTTTTTATTGAGATAGATAGATGGAGAGATAGAGATAGAGACAGATAGATAGATAGATAGATAGATAGATAGATAGATAGATAGATAGATAGATAGAGAGAGAGAGAGAGAGAGAGAGAGAGAGAGAGAGAGAGAGAGAGAGAGAGA
>NW_012132802.1:0-2049 GCF_000143395.1 Atta cephalotes | reverse complement strand
ACACACACACACACACACACACACACACACACACACACACACACACACACACACACACACACACACACACACACACACACACAGAGAGAGATAGATATTATATAAGAGAAAAGAAACATAGGGTGTTATATTTTATATATATAATTATATATGTAATTATATATTTATTATATATTTTTTTTTATATATTTATATATTTATTATATAAAGGTATTATATAAAGGTATTTGATTATATAAAGGTATTTGAATAATTAAATGTCAAATATTTTAAGGATATATTCTCATCCATCAAACATAAAAAAAGAATGTTGTATAAAATTGAGATAAAAGAAATTTTATTGTTTAATAATATTAAAGGGATCGCCTGATTTTGTCAAGACAAAAAAATGATTTTCACGAATTTTTTTGGAAAATGATTAATATTATCAAAGTCATGTATACATGTTATTTATACTTTAAGAAATATTCATAATTTTTAGGTTTGTTCGCCGCGCACGCTCCAACGTGTTCGAACGTGCTCTTGTCATAGTTCCTACTTAGACTATTCCAAAGTTCACTGCTAGCGCTGAAAATTTACAGTCTATATTACGTATATTATACATTTTCAGTACTGACAGTAAATTTTTTGAACACAGCCTTACTCCAACGAGCGCATTCTAATAAGTATTGTAGCAGCAATGTAGAAGCAAGTTGAACCATATTGGAGCATATGATGTGAACAAATGTTTTGCTATACAAAAACAATATAAAATAATCCAGAGTCTACATGGTTGGCAAATAAAAATGTAAGTTGATTTGCAATCAATAATAAGGACCAATGCTAAATCTATCGGAATTATAACAAGCATGTTAATAAAATTATACCGCTATAAAAAATTTTATTTTCATATATTTTCATTGTTTTTCGAATTAAATTGGCGAACAAATATTAAAAAAAAATTATTTCGTTAGGTTTAGGAGAAAATAGTTATAATATAATTTATATGTTAAAATTTCAAGTCATTATGACAATGAGTTGGCTTCTCTTTACATTATCATCAAAATTGAAAAATCACATGCGGAAAAATGTAATTAAAATAATAATAGGAAAGTTTGACTCTCGGTCAAAGTAATAATTTCCGCAATAAATTTATTTACAGTTTTCGAAAAGTTTTAAATTTATTTATAGATTAACATCTTTCTAAAAATGCCTAAAAATTGAACATCAAATTATTAAAAATTGCTTGCCAATTTAATTAATTTAATTCATGATATTATTACAGTAATTTAATTGCATTTATAAGTCCGGAAAACCAATTTGGCGCGCAATTTGAATGACTACAAATTTAATATAGTATATATATGTATGTACATATATAAGGTATCCTATAAGTTTTGGCCAATCGCTTTTGTGTAGATAGAGCGGACTAACTGAGTCGATAAGTCCTCTACCATTTTACAATTTTCGCAATAGTTAACAAGATATTAATTATTAAAAATTGCCAAATATTGGTCTCGAATAATTTTTTACTCAAACACTATCAATTTTACAGAAAAATTGCAAGAAACAAAAATCATGTATTTTCTTCTCATAAAGTTCTAAGATTTTTCAGAATTTTTTAAATATTATACATAATTTATAATTTAATACGTATTCTCTCATGTTGGTAAAAATAAGAAAATACAATTAAAAAGTTGATAAAATTCTGAAAAAATTTTTAGTTTTATGAAAAGAAAACTGATATTAATTCAAAATAATAATTAGGGCATGTATGTACCTGCCACAACCAATGAATAAATAGTACAGAAAGGAGCATTGGCTAAATTGTGAAAAAATGAATTGTGCCAGAAATGAACAAGCTATGATGTTATGAGTGACATATGGCGTGTATGTAATGGCGCTAAATTTAAATGCCCCTCTTATAATAATATACTATATATCCATTTTATATGAAATTTCAAAATGTTTAAGATTAATAGATTATAATGAAATATAAAGAGCATCCAGGAAAAATGTTATATAATGGCCATATATATATATATATATATATATATATATATATATATA
>NW_012132801.1:0-2050 GCF_000143395.1 Atta cephalotes | reverse complement strand
AAAATCTAAAAAAATGGATTTTTTTCGAGAACGTTCTTAAGATTCAATGTATATACGTTTATATAATATACAGAGTGTAATCGAAATAACACCCATTAATCATACAGTGCTATTCCTAATAAAAAACTAAGTTGAAAAGTCCTCTATCATTTTGCAATTTTTGCAACAATTAATGAGATATTAATTTCTAAATATTGCCGAATAAACGATAAAATCGATGTATAAGATAATTTTAAAATATCTTTTCATGTTCTTTGAAAAATCTTTTGAAGATTTTTTTTAAAGAACTCTTAAAGATATCTTAAAGTCTTGTCTTATATGTCAATTTTATACATTTTGCTCATTAGATAACTAAAAAAAATATTGTGAAAATTGCAAAATGATAGAGGACTTTTCGTCTCAGTTTTTTAGGAATACTTTATATGATTAATGGGCATTTATATGATTAAAATTTATTTTAGTTATAGTATATCTGTATAATATTCGTTTCAATTCATAGAGCCTTCATCAGTATAGTATTCATCAGTAACTTTACATTCCGGTGTATAAAACTGAGACAATAATCTGAATAAAATATAAAGGCGGTCATTTCCATAAATTAAATTTCCATAAATTAATTTTTCCAGCACACCATGTAAATTTTTCTATAATTAATCCTCGTTCGATGGCGAAAATCGACGTTAAATCCGATGATATTAATGATTGCCAAGTTATAAAAAATGGTCATGGTGTGAAAAAAGATATGCATAATTAAAAAATCTGGCAGTAATTATTTGTTACTTACTAGGCATTTGTTACTTACTTTGTCTTAATAGGCAGTCATCTTGGGGACTCGACAATAATAAGTAACAGCTTCAAATAATTACTGCCAGATTTTTTATTCTTAAGTTCATTATGCATCTCTATTTATTTATTTTATATATTTAAATTTATTTTATATAAAGAATGGTACAGTGATACGAAATATCCAGTATATGAAAGATTAAATAATTGAAATACTCACATTATCAATCTTTTGGTTTTGATTGAGATCAGTTGTGGATTTCTTCTCGCATTTGTAGTCCGCTGAGGTGGAAGCATTTCACTTTCTTTTAACATCTCAAATAATCTCTTTTTCAGAATCGTTGAGTCCAGGTTCTTTAAAGAATGTAAAATTGTCAATGGTCAATTCCTTTGAATTAACAAAAATCACAATTTTAATATATCTATACCCATGTAGCGCAAACTAATCTAATCTGTCATCATTTTGATATCAAAATGATGATGTCAGCTTGCTTTGCAAATTTAGTTTAAAAAAAGTTAACTTGAAATCATGAAATAAAATAAATTTAACTTTTAATATTTCAATTACTTCTTTTTATTAACTTATCTTTTAATTTAATTAATGCCATTAATTAACTGATTTTATCTTAATTAACTTTTATCTTAACTAAGTTAAATTTTAATTTAACTTAGCTAAATAAAAAGTTAACTTATTCAACTCTGTATATTGTAAATAATATATTTCAATTTTTTATATAAATAAAACATCAAATTTTTCATATTAGTTAAAAATTACATTTTCCCTTGTGCATAATCAAATTTCACTTACATATCTTCGATAGAATAACATTTTCTTTTCTTCTCACGGAATTATTTCAGACGCAGCTGATACAGGGCACTGCGGTTTTTAGAGAAAAACTAATGTTTCAGTTTTATAATATAGTTTTAACAAAATAGTTAATGTGATCAATTTGATATACATCGCGCTCGATCATACTCAAATCGCGCCCAATGAAACACGTTGAAATGCCATGGGTTGTGTTCAAAATTATTATCTGGATACATCCAAATATTTTTTATCCTTATTTAACATTCGTTAACAACACGGATAATATGACATCTGTATTCAATAATTTAAACAGAAAATTATAAAATTGAAAATATTAAAAAATTCATATCTAGAGAATTAATAGAGATAAAAATCTAACAAATAACTGAGTCTATATTTTAATGAGAAATATATTAAAATATCAATAAAAAAATCGACAGGAATCGATGACGTCGATTT
>NW_012132800.1:0-2050 GCF_000143395.1 Atta cephalotes | reverse complement strand
AGAGAGAAGAAGAGAGAGAGAGAGAGAGAGAGAGAAGGGGGGGGGGGAGAAGGGATGGAGAGAGAAGGCAGAGAGGAGGAAGTGGTTCTCTCGGTGAACTTGTACCTTACACTTCAGTTTTATGCGTGGCGCTATATGAAGGGCGGATATCGTGTTTGCTCTTGTAACCGGTATTGTTTGTCGGCCGCCTTTGTTTACGGCTTCCCTGTCCCAACCTCCTTTTGGGTGGTAGGTCACGGTTCAGGAAACCCACTTGAGGAGAATTTCTTTTGTCTCGGCTGTCCGTCGCAAAAATAATCGAGTGAAACCACGGAAAACGAATTGCGGCACGCACTTAGCGCGCTGGAACAATATGATTACTTGCCGGCGGACGTCATTGGCGAGATTGGATAAAGGGATGAACGGGTGGGATTCGCTTCGGTAATCAACGATATTCTCATTGATTAAACTGTCTACATAGATATATATCTAACATCTATTCCACGAGCGCAAATGCACGAAAGTGAAAAGATCATTAGAGAATACCGGTCGGGAAGGGTAGGATCGTGAGAATCATGCGGCCTGAAGAATGAGAGGTAATCATTACGGATTATCGTGACCGCAAGCTGCCGGCTCAAGGTGCGCCTGTCATTCGAGCCATCTTCCCCTTCACACGTCGTCTCATAACGAAAAAATAGGGAGTGGCTGGTCGAATGCTGAGGGTAGCTGGTTTTCGAGGAAAAACTGGAAAAATCGAGCGAAAAAAGAGAAAGAAATGGGCTAATTGCCTGAATTTGATCGATCGTCCTGCGGGACCCGTTTCCTCTCAATAATGTAATTGGACGATGTTAAGTTGCTGCGCTCTCATCGCTGGAACGATGTATGTAACATTCACAACATGTTGCCTGCTTGCGCGAGGGTCGAGATTTATTATTTTGGCGAGACTATACACCTCGATATAACCGTAATTGGATCTGGGACATCTCCTTGTCAAGTAACGTCATAATCCCGCGTGGAAAAGCTGAAAGCACGAGAGTAGGTCGTTACTCTCTGGAAAACCGGAAACGTGGTAGAGAAAGGACAGGAAGGGAAGCGGCTGGCCGACGTACTGGAACGAACGACTAAACAGGCTTAATATTGTTAGCGACTACGCTGCTGTGCTTTTCGTTCGAAGCTGGACGTCGTTATTATCTTGGCCGTTAAATATGGCCTCGCCGCAGACACGCGTGAATAAATTAACGTGCGGCGAACGGACATTTTGCACTTTGAAAAATAAGAGAAAAGAAAAACGAAAGCAAAGTATTTTTCACTTTATGCGCGTGAAACATAATTAATTCTTTTACGTTAGGTACATAAAAATACGGGGATGAAAAAAACCCGGGCTTTTTTTAAAAAATTCAATTTACTTTTTGGTTTTATTGGGATTTTTTTGGTTTTTTGGGGGTTTTTATTGATAAAATTGATTATTTGATATTTTTTTCACGTAATATTTAGTTTATGTTGTATTCATCATTATTTAATTATACATATTCAGATAAAATTAGTTATAAAAGAATTTTGTAAAAATATAACAGTAATTTTATAAGAAGTTTTCATTTACGAAGAGAACTCAATCATGTAGTCGAAACATTATTCATTTTTATATAATCAACGATTAAAATATAATATACTTTACGCATCAAGATCCACGATTGGTTCTTATATACCTTTTTTTATCTAATTTATTACAAAAATATTATAATGATGAATTTTTCAAATATAAAAAAATATTTCTGTAGAAAAAAAAATGATGACATTACATATATAAAATTACATAATATTACATATATAAAATAATAAAAAGCATTCGGATAGAAAAAAAAATAGTTCAAAAAAATGTGGTGAATGTATATTACATATTTTATAGATATTTAAATGTAATTTAGATTCAATTTCTAGTAAGTTTTCATGGAAAGGAGACTTATAAAAATGCATTAAAATAATATATGCCTTTAAATAAAATTATATTACAGTTTTAAATATTACAAAATATTATATATATAATATATTATATATATATATATATAGGTGT
>NW_012132799.1:0-2051 GCF_000143395.1 Atta cephalotes | reverse complement strand
CTCTCTCTCTCTCTCTCTCTCTCTCTCTCTCTCTCTCTCTCTCTCTCTCACTGCAACATGTATCGATTCGTCGGAGATATGATTTTCGAGATAAAATGGAGGGAAGGAGATGCCAGGCGGGTCTCGCGTGTGTCGAGGTAACTCGTGCGTGCGAAAAACAATCTTCTGCTCGGTTGCCGGCCGGACACCTCCGAGAAAAGATCGACGCACGCATTATGTAAAAAGCCAGTCAGCCGACCGGCCCGGCCGGTCGTGTCATGAATTATGTAACGCCATCTAATTAATTCGAGATTTCGACTTCTCGCGGCTTCCACGAAGTCAGGAGGCGTAGTAGACTCGCGATAACAACGCTTTGCTTCATGTTGTACTTAAATCCGCACGCGATACCATTACTTTTTTCTTTTGATCTTTGGATTTGAAGAAAATTTAAAAATGTTGAAAATAAGAAATATAGAATATAGAAATATATTTTTACGTCTATAATATCTTACTGACGAATCCTAAGCTATTTACGATAGTATCGATAAAATCATTTTTACGCTTTTACTGACAAAGAAAAATATCTCTGCTCTTTTACATCTTCATTTTCGATTGCGATAAAAAATTATATATTGCTAAAAATAAGCAGTGCTCCTCGATCTGCCATTTCGATGATTTATTGGTAAGTTACGGAAATTACCGTGCTCCGAGAACGCTTGCCGAGGAATTACGGGAAAGGGACCGGTATTTGACGGTAAATTACTATGAGTCCGATCACTAAGTAGGAGAGCACTGCGTCATCCTCGCTATTTACACGCTTCCCTTTCTAGAAATACAACGGTAGAAATGTTTTCGCGTGAGAAAATGCTCGGGGCCACAGGAGGACCAGGGCGAGGAGGAGTGAAGGAGAATGAAGTCGATTGGAAACGCCAGAGCCGAAAGATTACTTTCCTCCTCCTTTCAGCTCTCGCCTCTTTTCGTTTTCTTCTTTTTTTTTCCTGCTCTCCGACTTAGAGCTCCGGCGTTCTTCCTCCGGGCCGATTTCACTTAATTCGAGAGGAGTGCACGAGGTTTGTGAAATGGCCAAGCGGAACCCCGAGGTAAGAAAAGGAAGGAAACGAGCGAAGAGACCAAAGGAGAAACTTATAAGCGAAAAACAGGAACGCCTCGAATTCGCCCTCGAAGATCTATCGTGTCTTCTCTCGATGGCGTTTTATTCCTGGGCGTTCATTTTCGAAACGCGAGCTTGTTATTATTAATTTCGTCATCTCATAAGGCACGCGATTTTACGCGATTTTACGCGAGCGATCTTTTGTACCTTTTGAGATTGTCGCGTGGTAAGTTCTTGTCGAAGTAGACAAACGAGAGGCTGGATTACAGATACATCAGCGAGATAGAGTATAAAGAGAAAATTAATATTTTGAGAGAGGGAGGATTTGTAGGAGTTTCGATGTATCATAATGAATTCTCTTTGGATACGGATTATCGTAGCACAATTATCCTGAATGAATGCTAAAATGATTTATGCGTCCCACGGACATACATTCTTGTTCCTTATAAAATCGAGGTCGATTCACTTTATGTCTCTTGTGCTTCGTATATACGTTCGTTGAAAATAAACGGCGGGGTAAGCAACCGCTTTTGATCGCAGAGAATTTTCCACGGTCGGAAATACATAATGTCGGAAAATATAACGAGCGTCACGGATATACATATAATTAACATCGTAATTTTGTCACGTTATCACCCGATTAGAAGCACGTTATTAATTCGTAATTAATATCGTTCCACGATGATGAATAACCGCGAACGGAGGCGCGCTATAAAAGTATCCAAGACTTCGCGAACACTCGATCGCACGTTAAAATAGCGTTAAACGTGAATTAAAACAATTTTACTCGAAAGGGAATATCGCTCTGAGAGACATTGCGGATAATTACTGTCGGCATAGTATGAAAATCGCCTTCGGAACTAAATTGATATTTATTAAACGGCATCACGGGACGAGCGAGAGAGAGGGAGGGAGAGGGAGAGAGAGAGAGAGAGAGAGAGAGAGAGAGAGAGAGAGAGAG
>NW_012132798.1:0-2050 GCF_000143395.1 Atta cephalotes | reverse complement strand
TATATATATATATATATATATATATATATATATATATATATATATATATATATATATNTTTTTTTCATATATACAAATCAATCCTTCACAGTGGAAGCATTAAAATCTTCGAAAAAATGAATACTTCACGAGATGTTTCATAAATTTCATTCTGACATATTCTGATATTTTCTTGTAGAATATTATTCTTGTGCAATTTTAATATACATGTGCAAGATAGTTTTTTCGAAGAAGAACATCGAATTAAAGTTCATCCAAAAAGTCTGGTCCATAATAGTTAACCTAATAGTTAAATTAATAGTTAAATTTCTAATTTTTTATTACTCAGAATAAATTCTTTGAAATGTTGTGGATTTTTTTAGGATGCCTAATGAGAACGTGTGTGCCTGTGGCGTAGTCGTGGGTTTGCCGAAATGCCAGGGAAAGCTGGCCATCCTTCTGCCCAAGACGAAGGGCAACAAGTCAGAGGGCAAGAGCTCGCGGAAACAACTCGAAGAAGGGCAAGTACCGAAGACTCGAACGTCGAATGAGACCGGAAGCAGCAGCATGGTGACTGAATCCGTGAGATCCACGATGAAGAGCAGCAAGCACGAGAAGCGGCTCACTCACTCGAGGAGGACTCGAAGCGCCGACAGAGCCGAATCACATTATACTTATATTGGTCAGTCAGTTCGCGTATTAAGTTCAAATTTTGTTAATATTATCATGATGTATATTTATTTCAAATATCTATCATATTTTACAATATTATAGATGTTTTTGAAATGTGTAGCCACTTTTAAATTTATAATATTAAGAGCCTATTCTGTGTGCTTGAGCCTTTCTGTAACTCTTAATGATTGTAATTGTAGTGTTACAGTGTTATCGCGCATGTTTTGTACAAGAAGAGCTGCGGAATTTGTTACAGTCATTAAGAGTTACAGAATAGGCCTTTAAATTAGATTTAATTTGAGTTATTTTTAATCATTTCTATTCATTATATTATTATTGAGTTGTCCGGAAAGTTCGTGCTGATTTTGAAGGAAAATTGAAACGCAGAAGATTTGAATTTTAGTATACATTTATTAAATTTAAATCTTTTGCGGTATGAACTTTTCGGACAACCCAATAATTTAATTACAAAAACATAATTAAATAATTTAATTTAAGAAAATATAACTCAAAATTAATTTATTATTTATAAAGTATGTTCATATGTGTGTTCATATGAACGTTGTTTACTTTAAAATTAATCTCAGAAATGTGGATTGAGATTTATATTTTGACATACATATATAGAAGTTAAAAATAAATGTTATTTAACTCAAGAGATTGGATTATCATATTGTTTCTCTAATATTCAAGTATAGAAAATGTAAAATACATATATAAATAAAAGTTCATTAAGATTAGGGAAAAAGACAGAAAGAATTTTTTTCGACATTATATAGATTCGGGCTCGAGTATCCTCGGCGGTGGGATTCGTGAAAATACTATACCGGAAGCGCTGTACGCCACCATACCAGATACGCCAAATGCGAGCGTCAACGAAAGTGGGACGAGTCGGCCAAATTCACAGAGCAGATCGCAACCTGTTTATTCCGCAATTCCGTCTATGACGTCGCCACCACCGACATACGACGTTGCAATTGCAAAAACGTGGCAGGTGAGATTCACCGCAGTTTAATTATGTTGTATATGTTTTTCTTTCCGTTTGATGTTAATGCACAGTAAATAAAAGAAGCGTCGTTAATGATATTGCTATATTTCTCACAGCGCTTAGAGTTAAATTCAATAGTAAATCATCTCGTAATAATTTCTGGTTTGTATTATAACACCCGAGTTAATTTTCGCGAAATTAAACATGTATGTATATGTACACAATCGCAAAGCAGCATTGAATTTATTATCTCCTAATTTAAATTTAATATAATATGATAACAATATGATAACAACGTAACAATGAGTAGCATCTTCATAAATTAAATTTAAATATTTCAATATTAATCCATAATACTAAGACCGTTTATTGTAATTAAATTTATCATTTATATTTCTCTCTCTCTCTCTC
>NW_012132797.1:0-2050 GCF_000143395.1 Atta cephalotes | reverse complement strand
TATATATATTATATATATATATATATATATAATAATGTTGATAAACTCTTATTAATGATTTCAATTTTAAAATGTTTTCTATGGTCATTCTTTATAGTTTTCTAATTTTCAATTCCTTTTTGAATATTGATTGTATTGTTGTTGAGTATTGTAACCTTTTAATTACTATAGGGTAATTTCGGCAAATACACCGGGTTGGTATTTACGTCGCAGAAATCAGAAAAATAAAAGGAATGGGGGGAATTTTTTTTGCAACTACTCTGTTACATATCTTCATGTTATATTGTGTTATGATTTCAGCTTCTTACTGTTGATATTAATGAAATTATTGTGAGTTGAATCGATTTGTCATTGTAATAAGTAACGTCATAAATTATAATCTACATAAAATGATTATTGTGTAAAAGATTTAGTAGTTATTTCGTGATACATACGTGTAGTGAAATAGTAAAGCATGTTGTATAGCAAAATACAAGTGCTTTACTTTCTTTAGTTTGTTGTCTTGTATAGTCCACCTGTTTGGGATATACGGCATTTTTAGCGGGCGGGATTTATGCCTAAAGTATATAAACTGCGCAAATTGAATTCAGCGCACTAAATGCAATAAATGCATTATATAAAATATGTACCTCATGTCATAATACTTGTAATGTAGGAAGTCATAACACTTGTAATGTATGTAGGAAGATTGTAGTTATTATTTATTATTATTTTCTATACATATTTATCATTCTTATTCCTTAATAAAACCATTCTTATTCCTTTATAAACACATTTTATAAGTTATTATGTTATTTTATGTCTTTACATACATTATTTGTAAATTTTTCATGAGTCTCCCTCCTCCCCCTATGAATAGTTATATATTCCACCCCTATGGGATATACGATAAAAAGCAAATGTTTAAATGCAAGAGTTTCAACATTTTATTTTTTAATATGAAAAATAAATATTTCGGATTTCTAATATTTTTTTCATAATAGTAGACAGTACAAAGTTTTTACTGATATAATTCGTTTACTTTAAATATAGTAAATAATATTTAATAAATAAGTGCAGCGTATATACCGGAGTTACCCTATATATATATATATCAAAAAGGTACACAATTAACTTTTGTAAATAAACTATATATGAGCATACTCTTTACTTATATAAAATAAATTTACTTAAATAAAAATGAATTGTGTATCTTATTGATTCATATAATATTATAGTTAAAATTTTAAAGCATAATTACATTTTCAAATGGATTATTTTTTCTACAATATGCAGTGTTTAAAATCTGTTTTTATTTAACAAAATATGGTAATGACAAATATATCTTTCTAGTCATTACGTAGAATTCGTATTCAAAATTGCACGTAAATAATCAAACCTGACAAAAATAATATTGTTTTATACGTATTTCGCACTATCGGCTCAAACAACGATGAACAAATGTGCAGTGCATTCGATTTTCAATTTGCACATTCGTCGATGCGCTTTCTGCCCGTTGGTGCACCAGCGGTGACCCAATTTCGCGAACTTCGAGTACAGACTACGTGGTGTTGGAGAAGCAAATTGGGTAACGATAATTCCAGCGATTCCACCCATTGCCGCTTCCCGCCTATCGTCGTCACGCTTCGCTCGCGAATATTTGCAGGATGATCCTCGATCATAGGATAAACTGAAGTACGGCCAGGTTAATGGTTCACTCGAATACAACCGAAATTTGTATTTGCTATAACTTAGCGGATTAATTCTACAAAGTTTTGAATGATTAAGAGATATCACGTCTCACTTGAAGAGTTTCAATAGTTTGGAACAAAATTACAAAGATGCTTATTGAATTTATCTTCTTCAAAATATATACATACATATGATATACTTTATTCTTGAACTTTATGTTTTTCAGTTTTATTCGTTCGTTTCAATTGTTCTATATATCGAACACATTATTCGTCGATTTAATATTTTTAATGAAAAGTGAAATATATATGTGTGTGTATATATATATATACACATATATATATATATATATATATACACGCACACTATACTATTATTT
>NW_012132796.1:0-2051 GCF_000143395.1 Atta cephalotes | reverse complement strand
GTGTGTGTGTGTGTGTGTGTGTGTGTGTGTGTGTGTGTGTGTGTGTGCGTGTGTGTGTGTGTGTGTGTGTGTGTGTGTGTGTGTGTGTGTGTGTGTGTGTTATTCTATTTCCTCGTAAATTTTAATTATATATTTATTAATGATGTGTATGTCTTACAAGCATCCAGAAAAAATAAAAAATCAACTACGTGGAAGATTATGATAATGTTTATGCCATTGCAACTATTTAATAATTATTAATTTATTTAGCCTCCAGTTTCTTTCAGAATAGAAATTGCATTTAAAAAATTGCTATACGTATATCTGATCTAATAAAAATACTTCTAATAAAAATCTTATTCCATTAATATTTAACATATAATAATATAAAATATATTTAGAAAATTTTTTACTTTTTCAATATTATATACGAGAACAATTTGTGGTAATTCTACTGAAATTTAATTTATCGTTATAAAGAGATTGGCGGCACATAGGAGCAGGGGATGGCGATGCTTTCGTGTCGATGAAAAGCAGATAAAAGGTTTCGTCACGATCAAGTTGACGAGAGAAGCATATTGCATGGTGGCAGATCGACGCAGCTTTACTGTGAGTTTATCGCATCCGAGAGATTTATGTGTCGGACGCGATAAGTGAACGTGAGTGCTCTGCCTCCTATAAAGTAATTACGAAGAAAACCTATTTGCGCGCTCGCTCTCACAATCCTGTCATATATTCGAAGGGATTAACACCAATTATTTTGCAAAAATACATCTCACCACCTAGTGGTGAGTGATAATTAACAGCTGCACGAATCGTCTTTGTAATGCACATTCATCACTCTAACGTTTTCGTGATATCGGACACAACTTGAATCATCGCGGTATAAAATGAAAGATCGCTATCAATCAAAATTTAGTGGTCACAATTCAGGGCTTGCAGACAAAATTGGCAAAAAAATGTCAAGGAAATTGAAAACAAAGAAATCAGGGAAAAGTCAAGGAATTTTTATAAAATTTTCTAAAAAATTATAATTTTTTACTTTTAAAGAAGTTTAATATATGTATCTCACGCAGTAGTTTTGCAATACTGCCAACTTAACAATTGCAAAGAATGCAAACAATGTCAGCATTAATAGTAATTTACATTGCAATAGTATTTTAAATTGCTTTCTCAACAAAATATATAACAACTAAATTAGAATAGAAATACAAAAAATTTTAAATATTATTGAAAGCAGAGAAAATCATGAAATTTTGTTTGGAAATTAAGAAAAAGAATAGAATTTTAGGATGGAGAGTTTATAACAACCTCGAAATTAGGAATTGAAAGTCATAAATAAAATGCTTAGAATGTCGAAATATGTAGCCGTAATGAACAAATGTGTAAAGAGTTCTAGATGTTACACTTGGCTGAACTAGCTAGATAATTGATATTTCGTAATTAATGCCGCTTTCGTGATTGCAGCTGCTGTCCAATTTTTCGGGTTCCAATGTATTTTGGTCGGAAGTCTCGGCGTAGTTAGATACGCGAGAGAGAACTCTCTTTCTTTTCATTCAGCTTTACTTGATCGTACATCGCATCGATCGCATTCGGCTCGCATGTCGCGTGCACTATAGTAATATAAATAATTTAGCCAGACTGTCACGCGTAAGTTAAGACGCCCACAATGTCACTCTTTATCGCGCGTATGAAACGCAGCAGAACTCGCATTATCATCGTGCGATGTGATCTGAGCTATCGCCGGATTTGTGATTTATATAAAATATATGAATAAACAAATTCGTATATGTTATTTGTTATTCGTATCTACTGATTTGTCTACGAGCTAGTTTTTCGATGTAATCATAAAGCGCGAATCAGCCGATTCGTATACTGAGAAAAAATATGTTAAATTTTAATAAATATATTTGTTCGAATAATATCGACTTAACATTTACTTACGGTAAATAAATATTTACCGTAAGTTACCAAATAAAAAAACGATGATCAAATTAATGGTTCTATTAAATATATATATATATATATATATATATATATATATATACTCTATATATATATATATATATACT
>NW_012132795.1:0-2050 GCF_000143395.1 Atta cephalotes | reverse complement strand
TATATATATATATATATATATATATATATATATATATATATGTTAGGTGTACAACTTTGCTTCCGCCGTTTTTCTATAGATGGCTTTAGCGGTAAGTGGTGGTCGAAATAAATAGATCATAGACGTCATACAATTAACTTGGGCATCTGTCAACATAACCCCATAGAAATATTAGTCGATTTGTGTCTGCATCATAAAGTTATTTTCGATTGAAAATGTCAGTTTACGAGCCAAATTCTCGTCATTTGCGAGAGGTTTTAATTTTTTGCTTCAATATGAAGAAATCTGCGGCTGAGGCTCATCGAATGCTCTCAAATACTTATGGTGGGCTGCTATTAGTGAAAGAACGTGTCGTGAGTGGTTTCAACGCTTCAAGAACGGTGATTTTGACGTCCAAGGTCATGCTCTGTATTTAGTGGGACCAGCTCGGCGTAGTGTATTATCAACTGTTAAAACCGACTGAAACAATCACAGGCGATCGGTATCGAACGCAATTGATGCGTTTAAGCCGAGCATTGAAAGACAAACGGCCGCAATATAACGAGAGACACGATAAAGTGATTTTGCAGCATGACAATGCTCGACCCCATGTTGCGAAAGTGATCAAGACATACTACAAGGAAACGTTGAAATGGGAAGTCCTACTCTACCCGCCGTATTCTCCAGACGTTGCTCCCTCTGACTATCACTTGTTTCGATGGCACACGGCCTGGCTGACCAGCACTTCCGGTCTTATGAAGAAGTAAAAAATTGGATCGATTCGTGGATAGCCTCAAAAGATGACCAGTTTTTTCGACGCGGGATTCGTACGCTACCCGAAAGATGGGAGAAAGTAATGGCCAGCGATGGACAATACTTTGAATCATAAATGTATAACTAGTTTTTTACAATAAAGCCTCGAATTTCGGAAAAAAAACGGCGGAAGCAAAGTTGTATACCTAATATATATCGCAATAACTATTTTCTTCTATAAGCGAATATAATTTTAAATTCTTTACTAACGATTAATTGTAACATTCTATTTAACGTATGTAACATCGTCGCTACAATTGAATACGAAAAACGAAAGAAAATTGAAAACTTACAACTTTCTTATTGGCTTCTGTAGTCGATACGTCACAATATGTGCTGCATATAAGAGTTTCAGACCTTGCACGTTCATAAAAAATAGCTGGCGAATTGCAGGCTAGAAGAACAATCCTATACTTTTAGAAACGAAGTAGGCTTCAGTATAAGAGAAAAGAATCGCTCGTGCGGGCGCGTGTGCGTGTATATTTATAATACATGTCTAAACTTTTATAAATAATTTTATAAATTATTTATATAATAAATAATTTTATATAAATAATTTTATTTATTGAATTATTTACATATACACATATTAGGGCTCACGATGTATGTTTCGGTTGAATCTTCGATTCTGTTCTGTTCAGAACGATAAGCGGCAATCTCGTAACAGACGTAGCACATAAATGAAATTTTCGAATACTCATTGCTCTTATACTAAAGCGCATAGCTCGTTTCTGCATATTGTTCTTTGAAGTTTTCTGTAAAATGCCAGCTACTTATTTTAAACGTGCAAGGTCTGAAATTATTGTATACAGCACATTTTTTTACTCGATTTGGAGTTGACTTAATAAGAAGTGCTATTCCTTTTATCGGTCGCGCGTAAACGAAATACCGCTATTCAATTACAGAAATGGATTGAATCATTGTGTAAACAAGCAATATATTATCAGCTGAAAATGTCATAATAATAATGTATATTTGTATATAGATATAGAGAGATATATATGTCAGGATCATTGTTTAGAGAAGAAATCGTGCGTCCTTGCCGCATCGGCGATGATGCCAAACCAAAATGGATAAAATTCACATTCTTGAATTGCAGAATGAATTATCGAAACAGAAGTACGACAGAAGTGAGTGAGACAGAGTGAGACAGAAAAAAACAAAAAAGGATAGAAGTTTCGATTGTAATCGGTAAGACTCCGAATTGAATTCGTCGCGCAAAACAGCGAGTCTATCCTTCAGAATCTCTCTCTCTCTC
>NW_012132794.1:0-2049 GCF_000143395.1 Atta cephalotes | reverse complement strand
CAAATTTATTCAAAGTACTTGCCCTCGCTAACTATACATTTTTCCCATCTTTCGGGCAATTTGTGTATACCACGCCAAAAAAATTCCTCATCTTTCGAGGCAAACCACTCATCAAGCCATTTTCGGACGTCTTCGTAAGAATCGAAGTGCCACTCAGCGAGCGCGTGGCGCATCGACGAAAACAGGTGATAGTCAAAAGATGCCAGGTCTGGTGAGTAAGCGAGGTAGCACTTCCCAGTTGAGTGTCTCCAAGTAATTTTGGATCATTGTTGACGTGTGCGATGGTACGTTGTCGTGGAGGAAAATCAATTTGTCATGTCTTTTCCGGTCTATTATATATTATATTTCCGGATAATGCGGTCTTTTTTCACGCAGAGCACGGTGCAATTTGATCAGTTGTTGGTGGTAGCGGTGAGCATTAACAGTTTCACCAGGTTTTAACAGCTCGTAGTAGATAACACCCTTCTAATCCCACCAAACACACAGCATCGTCTTCCGTCCGAAGCGATTTGGTCTTGAGGAAGATGTTGATAGTTGAGCAGGATCAATCCAAGATTTCTTGCGTTTATTCTGAAAATAGATCCACTTTTCATCGCCTGTCATAATCCGACGCAGGAACGACTTTCTTCTTTGTCTGGCAAGCAGAATTTGGCATGTGTTTTGGCGTCACTCCATCTGTCTATCGTTCAGTTCATGCGACACCCATTTTCCGATCTTTTGAACCTTCCCCATGTAACCGCATGGAAATAGCTGCTTGAGAAACATCCAATTGCTCGTTAAGCATTTTTTACGATTGAGTATCGTCCAAAAGAGTCTGTAATTAACAGTCCTCAATCTTCCTGGACCGATTTTCATGCTTCTTGTGACTCAGGTCGTCATTGAACTGGCGAAACCAATCTCTGCACGTTGTTTCCGATAAAGCATTGTTGCCATAGACCTTTACAAGCATTCGATGCGATTCGGCAGCCGATTTCTTCAAACAGAATTTCTTGAAATATTTCTTGAAATAGAAAAGCAAAGCTTCTCGCATATGCTTTTTTTTAGCAAAAAGCTAGATATGATTACGAAAGAAAAAATGTATGTTGTATGAAATTGCTGATAATGTGCACCGGTTAATGTTGGCAGATGTCAAACGCATAAAAAAAAGTGTGTTGTGTGCCCAGGGTAGCTTTGTACGCTCACTAATGCTACCTATGAGCAAACAGCGAATTTAAGCTTATACAAATTAATAATTAAACAATATTAAGAATCTTTATTTTAGACCGCATATGTGAAAAATACAATCAATACTACAATACAAAAAAATATCTATTATGGTCGAAGCTGGATCTTCATTGTTTTAAATAATTTAATCTTGAATTATTAATATACACTATGTATGATACTTGCATATATATAGCATATTGTAGAACTGCCTGAATTGTTTTTCCGGAATATAAACGCAATTAAAATTCTATTCCATTAATTGCAAATTAAATTGGCAAGCAATTTAATAATTTGATGCTATCATCAAGTATCATGTTATAAAGATGTTAATATGTTGAAACTGTTAATAAATTTATTGCGAAAAATATTCGACCGTAATACATTTGTTTACTAGTTTGATTGTGTTTCTCACATTTAAAATAAAGATTCTTAATATTATTTATATTACGTCGTCTGAAAGAAAGACGACGTTTCCTTATTGTACCAATTATTGCGACGAACTTTACTCGGCCTCGGTGGTCTAATAGCTTAGGACACTCATATGGAATTCAAGAAATCTGGATTCAAGTCCCGGCTGAGGGATATAATATTTTTTGCAATAAATTTATTAACAAATTCAACATATTATCTTTATAATATAATGCTTGATGATAGCATCAAATTATTAAAATGCTTGCCAATTTAATTCGCGATTACTAAAGTAGTTTTAATTACGTTTATTGTCCAGAAAAACAATTCGGTGCGCAGTTCTAAAAAAACATATATATATATATAGTATATATATATATATATATATATATATATATATAATATATATATATATATGANATATATATATATATA
>NW_012132793.1:0-2056 GCF_000143395.1 Atta cephalotes | reverse complement strand
TCTCTCTCTCTCTCTCTCTCTCTCTCTCTCTCAATCCATTGAATACAATTATCATAAAACTTATACATATCTCTTTTTCTATAATTTATGTCATAATTTACTTTGCTTCTGCTATACTATGTTTTGTAACAATAATAATTAAAGATGCACTGAAAATCCGGAAAATCTCCAGTATATGGTAATATCTGGTACTTTTACTATTTGGTCGGATGTCCGATTATTAGTATCTGGCAATCTATATGTATATCTGATTGAAATTTTATATTAAAAGTTTGCGTTATTGACGCAGAATTTTATTCTTTTCAGCTGAATTTCTTGCATAGTATCTTCCTATTTTTTTTTTCACATTGGAAAAATAAAGGAAATTATCATCTATTTTTTCCTTGCTTTTTTTTAGAATTTTGGGAAATTTGTACTGGATATCTCGGAAAATATCCAACCGGATAATTATTCTACCGGATTTTAAATATCCGGTATCACATTCTTTTCGGATATCCAATTATCTAGTATCCGGTAATTTTATGATCCAGTGCATCCCTAATAATAATAATCATTGCTAAATTCATAGAGTTAAAATGAAGTAAAAAGAAAGATTATATTAATATTTTATACATTTATATAAAATGTACAAGAAAATATTCAAAATGCGTTATTATTTTCAAAAATTTGCAGTATCTCACCTAATCACTTCAAACAGTCCACAAGCATGTAGAAGATATAACATATTTAATGATGAAGTTGTAATTATTGTTATCATGCCTAACACGAGTGATAATGATTGATGCACCAGAATAGAATAAAAATATTTCTGTTCATCGAGAATACAATATTCTGCTAAGAGAGGCAATTTCCTCGAACGAGATTCGTTTAAGGGATAAACAAAATCAAGAAAGCTCGGCAAATAAAAACCCAAAATATAACTAAATAGAAGTGGCAAAAAAAAAGCTAAAACAACATCATACTATTACATATCAGAAATGTATTACAGAGCAATTTTCATTATTTCCGTGTTCATATGTTTGTAATTTAAATTAAAATTAGTAAAATTTCTGATATCTTACCGAAGAAAACCATTGTGTATCGCATTCCGATTATAGTATGATAGCGTATAATTTTGCATTCTCTTTCATCTTTTAATGTATTCCAATCATGTTGAATTCTATTCATCATATCTTTTATCTAATAATGTTAGTGATAATTAAACGTTAATGCCCCAATATTATATTTAAATCTTAATGATACATTTTTTGTAATTAAATAAAATAAGTTAATAATCTAAATTAAATTGTTCATACACGTACTCTGTCAATCTTAATAATGAAGATAAGAAAGTTTGTAATATAGATGAGAAAAGGGATAGTATACGTTAGACTATACAAAAAATCATCGAGATCGTGAACCATTTGCAATTTGATGAGCTGCAGAAAAAGTTTTATTATATTTACAACAATACTTTTTTTAAAGAAAGATGTTAAAGATATTAAATCACTGTTGCAGTTATTTAATTCTTTTATTTTTACACATGTTAATTAAAGTTAACTAGAATTTTTCTGATATTTATAGAGCTGATAGCTCATAGATGTAAAAATAAACTCATAGATGTAAAAATAAACGAAAGATATAATATGAGCATTATAAAATAAATATTAAAATTAAACTAAATAAAATTATAATTTAAGTAAGTATAAGGAATATTAGTTATATGTATGCATAAAAGAAACACTATTTTTATATTAAATAAATATGTAAAAAAAATTACCTGAGTAATATTAGTAGATATAAGGACAAAAATCGTAAAAGCTCTATAAATATATATATACATAGAATTATTATAAGGCCATAATCCTGTCATTTCTAGAAAGAAGCGATTGATTCTATAGTAACGCTGACCGTTAAAGTTCATTTTACTTCAAAAGCTTCACTATATTTGTCACGAGTATGTCGAAAAAACTCATTTTTTCCGACAACATTCATAATATTATTAATGATCACAATCATAATTTTCTCGCAAATTTTATAATTTTATTTAGGAGATAGTAGTAAAAAAAAATACAAC
>NW_012132792.1:0-2053 GCF_000143395.1 Atta cephalotes | reverse complement strand
TATATATATATATATATATATATATATATATATACATATCTATATAAAGTTCCATCGGAGAGGTTAACTCCCGATTATATTCGAGTCACTTGTTTTTTAAATACACATCATGATTTTTAATTCTATATCGGAACGGCGTGATGTGGATGACGTTTCAAATATATTTATGTGAACGTGTTATACAATTCCGAGATTTTTCCATTCGATCAGTCCATTCGTTCAGATTCAATTTATTTGGCTGTCAATGTGTTGAGTTTTAAGATGAATGCATTTTGTTCTAACTCTATATTCTAACTTTATATTTTCTGTTTGTATAAATAAATATGTATTTATAAATAAATGACAAAAGCGCATTAAGTTAGGAATAATGTAGACAAAAATAATTAGTGAAACAATTTTTCAACAATTAAAACAGTGATATGAGTGATTCTAAATAATAATTTAATTTGTACTAAATTATACAAAATACTATAAAAATACTATAAAATACAATATTACAAAAAATGCAATACTGAAAAATTTTATTTTTTCATATTGTTGAATATTATCAATTATGTATTACCATGAATAACTATATTTTTATAAAATTATTATTTCACTATGTTGCTATTAAAAATTTTCACTTTTTAATAGCAATATAGTAGTAGTTATTAAAAATTATTTAGAAAAATAACAATTTTTATTAATAATCTAGTATATTTGATGTGAAACGAGATTATATGTATAAAATATCGTTCTTACGCATAAATATGCAACGATTATTATTCAGTTTCGTGTTTTTACGGTTACTCCGCTTTCAAATTATTCACGACTACCTTTCCGGTGACAATTAAAAATTCACTATAAGTACATTCATGAACGCGCGTTTACTGAGTTGCGAAATAATTTTTTAAAAATGTATTGAACATTAAAAAAGAATTTCCGCGTGTATTTACGGGATGTGTGCCACTGCATATAATCTATCGATATTATGCAATTTCAATAACTGTTTTATTCTTCGCCACTACGTGATATCGCAAATTTTTCGTCGAAATTGTAAAACGTTTGTTTTCGTGCGTCGTACGTGCGATATGAAAAATATCGTTTGTTCCTACGTGAATTCAAATATTGGGACACGGCTTCACTTTTTTGGTAGCCACATACCGCAGTGTTAGGTACAACACTTTAACCGATATTTCAATACACACGCACCACATTTACGACATGAATTTCCCATTGAATCCCCCATTGAATTTCTATGATATTAAAAATAAATTATTGCCTATCACAAATTATATTTCGCATTTGCACGCGGTATCGTGCTGAATATTCTTTCGCGAAATTCGAGCTTAAAAGAATGCCAGATTCAATTTCTCTGACAAAATTATGATAGTCTCTTACTTTTGTATTTTCAATTTATTAAAGTACCTTGAAGAAGAACTTCTTAATTGTTATTTTATTCGAAAAGAAATAATCTATATGACCTTATTTCTGTGCGTGAATTTTACGTAGCAAATTTTGAATTTTCAACTTTATATCAGAATGAACAAAACTTTTATCGTCTCGTTTACTGTCATAAATTTTACTATCATATATATAAATCTTTCTTTTCGGAAAATGGTGGTAGCAGATAATAATGTTAACAATATTTAAAACATTTTGAAGAGAGACTTTTATATTTTATTAAAACTTAATTTAAATCATGTACGAAATTTTACTTCAATTTCTATTTAAGATTTTAAGAAATTTTTAAGTTAGACTGATGAACATATGTAATGAAAATTTAATCGTCACTTTTAAACTTTAACAGAAGTACTTTCCAATCTCTTGTAAGTTAGCAGTATTTTTCCAATTTTTCCAATGATGCATAGATTGAAAAGAAAAAAGAGAAAAAAAAATAATAAAAAAGCCGGAGTCACATCGATCAATGTGTGCGTGTGTGCGTGTGCGTGTGTTGCGTGGCGTGTGCGTGATGCGCGCGCGCGCGCGCGCGTGTGTGTGCGTGCGTGTGTGTGTGTGTGTGTGTGTGTGTGTGTGTGTGTGTGTGTGTGTGTGTGTGTGTGTGTGTGTGTGT
>NW_012132791.1:0-2052 GCF_000143395.1 Atta cephalotes | reverse complement strand
TTCGTACATACACGTCTCTCTCTCTCTCTCTCTCTCTCTCTCTCTCTCTCTCTGAATATGACATAGGTAAAATTACATCTGCCAGAACAATCGTGTTCAACTGAACATGCGAGATTAATAGCCTGGAATTATTTTCATTATATACATAATAGATGTATCTTCCACGAGCGGATACACATACAAGAATACAAGAATAAACAAATGTCACGAGCGTACGCGTATAGTATTATACATATATATTATAAATAGTACCTGTTATGAGCTCGTTCGGTACATATACGTACGAGATATTCTGATGAACGAAATCAAGAGTGACACATCGCGTCGCACGCACGCAGTTACTCGCTTCAAGGATAAACTTTGGAACGAGTAAAACTCAACTCAAATTCACGCATGTGAAAAATGGTCACGTCGGGATGATGGATGTGATACATCGACTAAAGAAATATGATACATGTTTTTATGTGAATTTTATTTATAAAAAAGAAATGTACAAGTATGAAGAAAGGAAAACTAAACATGATCGATCTCAAGATCCCATAGATAAAATCCTCGCGTCAGATAAGTTTTTCGTAGCTATCGTGTTTTTCTTTCGATGATGAATCTGTGCATTGTGGTCAATTGTGGCTAATAAGATCAGTTTAGGAGTGGAATAAAAAATGGAAAATGAATAAAATGAATATGAATGAATGCAGAATGGGGAGCGAAGGAAAAGGAAGAGGCGCGCGCGCGCGTGTGTTTGTGTGTGTAATATTAACAATAGTAATGATCCTGTTACAGGACTGTCACGAGCGGGTGATGAAAAACGCTCCAACTGCAAAAGGTTTCTTCCTTTTCGTATTATTTCGAAAATTAGAATCGCCTATCATCAATGACATCAATCGTTATACGATGCGCGTGTGCTCATTTACACTACATGATTAATATCTTCTCCCTGTTTATATACGGATATTGGCCTAGGTTTTTACCGAGGATTTAAATCAGCTCAGAATGTAAGAACCAATCAACTACCAACCAACCAACTACAAGAACCAACAATTACTACTGTAACAGAGTATTCCTCTGTTACAGTCAAACGACAGGGGAAATGGTCGATTGTAATTGGTTGATTCTTATCCGGTTTAAATTCTCGGTGGAAACTAGACCATTGTAGCATCGTTAAAATTAAAAAATAATCCAGAGAAGCTTTGCCACCATGATAACTGCGATAAATATTCTCGTTCATCGCGAGACAATATAATGTGTATATTAATAATTAACACTTTGACACACTTACTCTTGAACCAAAATCTTTCTCTCTCTCTCTCTCTTTCTCTGTATTTCACAATTCACACATATATAAATGTATATTTATAAAAGTAGGTATGACGTAATAGATGTCGTTTACAAATTTGTGTAACTTACAGAAGTACCAAGCTATAAATATCTATTATACTTTAGGGAATTAAGTCTAGATGATGGCTACTTTATTATTTGTGTATCGATATCTTCGTTAATAGCATACTTACATAATGAAACGAGAGTGTGCACGTGAGTATAGGTGTATATGTGTGACACAATTTATTATCATATCGATTTTTCTCACAGCGTAAAGTGATCAAAAAAATGTCACGTCCTTTCTCGATTAATCAAACACTTGACGAGTGTAAATGCAAATGATGAACAAGCTACAAGATGCAGATGTTACGATTGACGAATAGGAAAGACGAATTATAGCGAAAAGTGCTTGTCTTTCTTTTTTCTACATTTTACTTTTCAATTGTTAAGAATGTCATGAAAACCACGCAAAATTTTCTCTAATTTTATAATCGATCGATTGGTTTTATCACTACTATTTTGTTTTATATGATAACACATTTAGCTACAACATATGCACTATTACTTACTACTTTTGATAAACTCTGTGAAAAGCAATGCCCCTCCGGATTTTCCGATAAGATGTAATTATTTCCACACAGGCTTCGTAGTCAATCAAAAATAATAATATAATAATAATTATTATTATTATAACTCATATCTCTTTCGCGCGCGCGCCTACACTCTCTCTCTCTC
>NW_012132790.1:0-2052 GCF_000143395.1 Atta cephalotes | reverse complement strand
ATATATATATACACTGTATATAAAGTAGATTATTTTTAAGAGTTACATCAATGAATAATGAATTAATCTGGACTGCTATATGAATAAATTAAATAAGTAAGAAAAGAACTAAAGGCTAGATCTTAAAAAGTACCTAATAATATTTTTAAATGTAAATTCTAAATACAGCTTTTAACAACTATATAAACTGCGAGTCGCTTACTTTCAGACTTGAAATGTAATTATAAACTGAAGCTGAAATAACAAAATCACAATTAAATTAATTAATTGATTTAATTATGATGCTAATTTGATGATGCCAAATTGAAAGACACCCATTATTATTGGAGGTTCTAAGTTTAAATCTTCGCTGTGGTAATACTTTTTGCAATAAATTATTTATAATGTTTTAAGATGTTAGCAGCATCATTACCAAATTTATGATCAGTTTAATTGTGATAATATTTATCATTACATTTTAAATCTGACAGTAAGAGACATAAATTTTAACTAAAAAAGATGCATTTACATATAAAATATTATGTACCAAGATATCTAGCCTCGACGTATTACATTTTTTCTTATTTATTTGATTTAATGAATAAAATTATTACCTTCTCGCTATAATGCTTGGTGCACATTTCTAAAACATCGAACTCCAAAGTATCTCGCCATTTGCCACTTTGCTGCGCCAATTTTTCCTCGGTGTCTAACTCGCCTTTTAGCTTTGATTTTCGCAGGTCGTTCAGAAATTTATAAAGTTCATTCTCGTCCATAATAAAATATTTCTCCATTATTTAAAGTTGCAATATTGCAGAAATACTTTTATACAGCTGTTTACACATGCGCTGTGTTTATTCCATCCTCAAGTAAGATTCTCAAGTAAGAGATTGGACACCGTTTAGATACCTTCTGATTGGTTTACTATATTTTCAGGATTTGCTTAAGATAAAATGAGATGCGTGAATATCTCATTCTGAGTGCGCCTCGTTTTCATACCTCCTAAAGCACGAAATATTGCAGCAATATTGCAGCAATATTTTAATATTGCGCAATATTATAAAAATTGCAACAATATTGCTGTAATATTGAAATTATAATATTTTATGTAAATATGTAGTTTAGGGGAGCCTCCTTCAATGACTCTGACCTTGGTATATGTTGTCAAAATCACGACCCTAAATGACCTTGAGAAAATTTTTAAACTTCTTTTGTTTATAACTTTTTAACAAGTAATGTCCGAAAGTTGAAATTTTCTCAGGATCATGACCTTGACAACATATATCAAGATCAAAGTCATTGAAAAGCTCCCTTAAACTACATATTTATCTATTTTATTGAAGCTATTGAGTATTATTTAGAATACGGACTACACTTTCGATTTTGATGCAATTAGGCACATTCAAAGCGTGTTTGCTCAAAACGGAAGAATCTGCAAGAAAAAACATTGTAACGGCTCCGCGAACCGAAATATTGAGCGTTAAAATTGATGATTGAGAATATTGAGGTTAGGAAATCAATGTGGATAGTGAGGTGTATAGATAGTAGTACTTATTGATTCAGGGCGGCTACGCCGATCTCTATATTCTGTAAATAGACTTTCCCCTCGATCCCCTGTGGCCGGAATCGCCGTCAATTCATCGGCGAGCGCCATTTATTCCAAAGAAGAAGAAGCCTAGACTGCTACTAAAAAGAAGTCTAGGTTGCTTCTTCTATTTTGACTGAAGATTTTGAGAAAATCTATTTAGACTGCTAATAAGAAATAAAGAAAAAAACTTACTTAGGAATAAAGAGCGCGGATGAAGAAAAATCCTATTTTTTGATTAGTTGCAGAGTGTCATACAACGGATCCAGTATGAATCCAGGGGCGTGATTCCATAACTGTCTTTACACGCCTACCGACAGTTGTCGGTATTGTTGAGCAGATTTTATATAGTGAAAAAGCTGCGTAACGACACCGACAACTGTCGCGCACGTGTAAAGACAGTTAGGGGAACAATAAAAGAAATAGGAAACAGAAAACAGAGAATAAGAATTTCAACCTATCAGAAATCATTGTGGAATACACAGTTT
>NW_012132789.1:0-2051 GCF_000143395.1 Atta cephalotes | reverse complement strand
GAGAGAGAGAGAGAGTTAATTTCTTTTAAAAGAACAAGATATGCTGAAATGAACAGTAGTTTTATGTGAATGAATTAATAGACCGCAATTTGCGAGATGCACTTTAGATATGATCTCATAATTAACTTAATTTATTAAGTACTTAACTTTGTAATTACAACAATATAAATTTTCTCTTTTATTTAATTATACATGCAGTTACATGAAACAACTACATTATTTAAAAATGTTATCATTAACAAACGACCATTTTTTTTGTTAGGATATTCATGAATAGCATAGCAACTTGAGAGATTTTAATAAGGCAAAATTTGGATATATTACTAACTCGGAATAAAAAAAGAATTCACAAATTAGCGATAGTGTCTAAGAAAATTTCTCGTTCCTTCTTTTCTCAGGTGGTGCTACTTTGTACTGTTTCTTTAGTCGTCGGCGGAAAATAAATGCACGAGATCTTATCGTTATAACCGGTTGTAATTCCGGTTTGGGCTATAGTCTAGCGATGCACTGTCGTGCCAAGGGTGCGATGGTTTTGGCTGGAGTGCGCGAAATACCAACAGCGTCTAATTCTAACGCTGTTGAAGCATTAAAGAATAAAGGTGTTATTGTTCATCAAGTCGATATCACGGATGAACAATCCGTTCAGGATTTTCGTCATAAAGTTAAAGAACTGTTGGAGGAGCGGCAGTTAGGTGAGTAATGAAATAAACAATTGAGAAAGGTATGTAGGGATGCAAGTAATTTATAGTCTATTTCAAATTTATTTGTTGTTTGCCGCATTGTCCGCAGTACTGCGCGCGTTGGTGAATAACGCGGGGGTGATGGTTTTCGGCGAATTCGAGTGGCAAACGCAGAAACTCACGGAGTATCAGGTAAACGTGAATCTGTTGGGAACGATGAGAATCACGCAAGAGCTGATGCCGATTTTACGGGAGAATCACAGCAGAATTATCGTAATATCTAGCCATTGCGCTAACGAGTCCTTACCGGGTATAAGCATCTACGGGGCTACGAAGGCCGCCCTTCTCGCGTGGAGCACTTCTCTTCGAGTAGAAGTTGGCAAATACGGGATCGAAGTGGTCTCCTTTATACCAGGTCAGTGCAACCTTATCTAATTTATTTATTTACTAAGAAAATAAATTATTCACGCTAAATAATTCACGTTAACTAATTTTATTTGATTTATTTTTTCGAGCCGTTCTTTTTTATTACGATCCTCTTTCTTTTTCTCTGTTCGCGACGATAGGTGGCTTTGTATTACAAAGCAATATCATGAAACGGCAACGGTTGCACTTTGATGAAATGAGACAACACATGTCAGAGGAAGTGAAACAATTTTACGGCAATTATTTTACTCGATACGTGGAGTACTTTTCTATGCCCTCTCTTACGGAAAATCGAGACAATGTAATGATATCAGATCCAACAATCTATGAAACCTTTGACAACGCACTTCTCAATGTCTATCCTTCAGCGGTTTATAGGTAAACTATTGCTAGCGATATGATCAATAATTGAAATCCAACTCTATTCTTATTTGAAAAAATCCCATGTTAATATCGAAAGTCGAATGTCTCGAATCTCTCGAAGTATCCCAACAGCGCAAAGATTGTAGCAATATTGCTACAATATTACACGTTACAGCAATAATATTGCTTTTGCGCTGTAGGAGATATTGTCTCTTTTCCGCGATGCTGATTGGTTCTTTCTTATGCGCTTACTTCGTGAACGGTTGTCATTGCATTGATAACTATTTACGTCATTCACAAAGTGAGCGCATGGATTTTGACAAAAAAATGTAGTATAGTGAAGTTGTAGTGCAATTTAATAGTGCAATCAAATGCGCTAAATAACGCGTGCAAAGCGCGCGCCTGTTTTGTACTAATATCCTAAATTATAAGAATCTATGATCGTCTTAATGAACAATCATAGTGTGGATAGTTGATTATTTTATTCAAAGTAGAGAGAGGAAGGAGGAGAGAGAGAGAGGAGGGGAGGGAGAGAGAGAGAGAGAGAGAGAGAGAGAGAGAGAGAGAGAGAGAGACTATTAC
>NW_012132788.1:0-2054 GCF_000143395.1 Atta cephalotes | reverse complement strand
TCGTTCAGAATTCTAGTTAATTCAACCAAACATTTTTTTCTGTATGAGTATATTACATTCTATATGAATATATTACACTGAGAAAAATTTCTAATTGGAAATGATCCAAGATTCTGCTCATATTAATAAGAATTCTGATTATTTTAATTATAAGTATAATAAATTCAACCAGAAAATTCTAATTTATTCATTTTCAGAATTCTAATTAATCCAACTGGACTCTTTTTCTAGCGTATTTAAGAACAGTCCTTTTTCTGCGTAGACTACCGTGTGTAGACTACTTTTAGTTATTTTTGTATGGATTGTAGAATAACGATGTCAATTTTTATCGTCTTCATCGTTATATTTTGTGTCGAAGAAACGAGTAAACATTTTTCCGCTTTATGACTTCGATGAACAAATCAGCCCTAGCCAGTCGTTTCGATTGTTCCCGAGTACGATAAATTTTTCTCAAGAAGGGAAAAGGGTTCACTTCATCCCCAGTATAACGAGATTGTTTCTTGATCCCTTTTGAAACCTTGACATGCCAGTCGGTTAACGGTCATCTCGTTTGTGGCAGGTGAGATTCGGCAAATGCAACCCCTTTCGACTCTTTCCAGATCCGTGTGAAATTCGCGTAACCCCTTCGCGAAACGAATCTATGTCTTTCTTAAAATCTCAACGGTCCCCGTGACGGCCGCGCCGTGAAATCTCGTTGTGACTTCGATTTCTTTTCTTATTCATCCACGAACTCGATCGAACCTCGTGCCTTCACAGCTTCGTCGAAAAAAAGAATTCCCGTAATTTGTTCTTGTGCGTCGCGCATGTCGCGAAAAAGAATCGTTTGTCTTGTAACTCCAGAAAATAAGAGGGTGAAAGAAGAGGAGGAGGGAAAGGAGAACTGCATAAATATGAAAGTAGAAGATCGAGAAGAGCTTTTATATCGCAACCGAACTGGCCTCCCGCGGCCGTTTTGGAGCGATTAATTTGATTTTATGGCCGCCACGTGAGAGTTATGACAGAAATTGCATAAATCTCTCTTTCTCACGTGAATTAGAAACATCGTCGGGAGCAAAAAAAATGTTTCAGATGCGAAGAAAGATTCCGGAAAGCTTCTTGCATTCTGTTTTCACAGCTCTTCTTTAGACCCCTATTTCACCTTTAAATCGTAAACTCTACTATGTTATACACATGTTCTGTCTCTGCTTATAATTTTCGGTCTTTCTACCCTTACCTCTCACTGTGTACCTGTAGAATCTGTCTTCCCGGAGATATAATAAATCCTCTCCTTCTTATTCCACCTCTCGGACACCTACGTGTTCGCGTGCGTGCCCATAATACGCGGCCGCTAAGCATACACGCGTTTCTGCTCGCGTATAATGCCAGTAATGCGACTGTCGAGATTGCAATAAATTCCACTTAGCCGCTCTCGCGACGCTAAACGCGTTTCGAGAGCTGTTACTCCGTTTTTCCTTTTCGTCTACACTAGGTGGTACGTCGAGACTTGCGTTCCTATATAAATTGCAACGACTAATTTATCGCTTCTAAGTTATAGATGCTCGATTTTACAAGCGGATCATCACGATATTGATTATTATTATAGGCTCGAGAGAAGTCGTGTATAAGTACGTGTATAAGTTTGAATAAATCCATTTTCTAGAATTCGCGTTGAATGCGAACTTCTATTTATAATTTTATCATATAATTTATACGTATTTTAATATCATATTTAATATTAACAGGGAAAAACGGTAAATGTGAATGCAGTGTGATATGTATAATCGATGCGCGAATAAAATATTACAAAATTAATTAATTTAAGTAAAAATATAAATCATTTAATATAGGATTTAGTATATTATTTAATATGTATATTTAATATGTATTTTATGTGCGATATGCATCTGATTTTTAAAATGTTTTTCGTATTGCACGGTAGATAAGATTATAAGAAGAATATAGTTATGGAATATATTTTATGGAATATAGTTTAAAGTAATTCATAAAAGATTTTATATGCGTCATTATATACATGCATATATATATATATATATATATATATATATATATATATT
>NW_012132787.1:0-2056 GCF_000143395.1 Atta cephalotes | reverse complement strand
TACACACACACACACACACACACACACACACACACACACACACACACACACACACATACATTTTGCCGCTTACTGGATTTCACAATTCCAATCCGTGCGTATTTTTACAAGTTTTTCATAAAAATATATAACCGTAATCAATAATTCTCTCTCTACCGTTTATTTTTTTAATCCACTGTCGGCTATGATTGTTTGCATTTTGAAGATTTCGACTGGGCAAATGTAATTCGGAGAACTGACTGTAGTGAATACAAAAAGTATTCGTAGAGGCGAGATTTTTATAAAAAAAACTTTACTTGTAAAAAAAATGAGTATTAATTAACAATTTATTCAAAATGAATACGTTCTGTTCTAATATAATTAAAAGAACTTTGCGAAAATAATTGGCATTCATGATCTTAGAAAAATTTCTCAATTGTACAAATAATTTTTATGCTTACAAATAATATAATTTTCAATTTCCCTTCTTATTACGATAATATCAAATATTTTAATTATTACACATCTTTTTAAGTAAAATAATTTGAGAAATATACAATCTATTTTATTCTTAATAAATTGCTAATTAATGTTTACTTTCTAAAAATTAAGATTTTTTTTAAAAAGATATCCGTCCTCTGTATAAATTCTTTTTGTAATTCCTAATTTCGATCACCCGCTCTTGAATCGATCACTCGGAAAAGAGAAGACATCAAATTACGATAAAATTCACGCCCGCAAAATAGAATAGAAAGATTTCACTGGGGAGGTCGAACTTTCATGTTCTCTCAACGAGACGAGCCTTTCGCTCTCCGCGGAATTCAGTATTCGGTGCATATTACCCTCTGAAATTCGATTCGATTAATTTCACGTGACTCCACCGTTTGCGATAACAGCTCTCGTCGGTGGCGGTAAGCGTTCTCTGATGAAAGCCAGCGAATTAGGCGAACGATCGACTAAAAATCGGCTTGGATGGCGGCAGTCATGTATACATACGTGTGACAGTTCGCGAGATAGAGAGCCATAGGAAGTCCCGCTCCCACTCAGGTCGCGGATAGATGGAGGAAACGCGAACGAGGGCAAGCAAGAAAGAGAGAAAAAGATTCAATTTAGATTGGCAGTGTTTCTCTTCCTCTTTTTCAAATATCTTTTGTCGATGCCGATAACAATGAGAAGAAGCACCGGGCGGGCGAAGCCGAGCGCTCTATTGAGTGCGCGCCTTTCGCGCGCCTCATCGCGCCGTGTTTTTCTTCTTATTCAATCTTCCAGTCGAATTGATAGGGTTCTCACGAATAATGACAAAGCGTGCTAGCCCGGTTGCCTGGCATAATGCCTCCCAGCCCGATTGAGCCGCGCACGCGCGCCCTAATAGTGTATATAAACTTGATTGTGAGTGCACGGACCTCGTAGAGTCTCTCCTGGACGGAAATGTCTACGATTCTATCTATTCTACGATGATATCTCTTACCAATCGCGAATTTCTATTAGCTTCGATTAATCTACGAGCGCAGAAACTCTGATTACATTGCCAAAAGATACTGATTCTACGAGTATCGATGCCATTTTGTTCCGAAGCAAGCATTAGAATGTCATATTATCGCAGAGGATAGATTTACAATAAAACACTTATGCAAATTAATTTTAAAAATATTGGGTATTCGACTCACCGAAGCTCGATGTGTTTATTAAACCCATTTACTTATATAAATCTGTTTGTCAAAAATATCAACTTTAAATATTAGTTAATCTTTTTTTTAATTAGTTTACTCTTTTATATTGCAAATTAAAGTTGTTTAACGAAGGTAGGTCGGCTAGGTAGTGTCGGCTTGTAATGATATGGTTAACTTCTTACTTGATTTATATTATTAGAACCTTTAATATATTAAACCTTTAATATATTTAAAAATTTTAATTATATTTTAATTTTCTTTATGTTACCTGCAAATTTGGATTTTTTTAATTAACCATTACAGAGAGAGAGAGAGAGAGAGAGAGAGAGAGAGAGAGAGAGAGAGAGAGAGAGAGAGAGAGAGAGAGAGAGAGAGAGTAGAGTAGTAGAGTAGTAGTAGTAGTAGTA
>NW_012132786.1:0-2055 GCF_000143395.1 Atta cephalotes | reverse complement strand
CTACTCCTCGTGTGCGTCGTCGAGTACGAGAGAGAGAGAGAGAGAGAGAGAGAGAGAGAGAGAGAGAAAGAAAGAGAGAGAGAGAAAAGGAAAAAAGGAAAAGCTAAGACTTGAATCCAATGTTTACACAAAGCTCGGAGACGTTGTCAAAGGACGTCGTCGTGGAATCGCCGAAGAATCCTTCGGAGGATTAAGGCGTCCGGGCGCTTCGAGCTACTTTAAATAAAAGAAAGGAAAAAAAGGAAGGACCTCGACGACGGGTACGGGATGAGTTCGATCCTCCTTCTTCCGGATTTGCATCTCGAGAGTCGCTCGAGGGATCGAAGGATTTGCGAAAATTCGAACAAATGTTCGCAACCGCGTCGCGACGCGTCGTCCGATCCAAGTAGGGGTTCTCGTCGTAAACCGGCGTCGTCGATTCTGCGTTACACAATGAAGCGAAGGGGGTGAGTCTACCGAAACCGTACAACGCCCAAGGTAGATAGATAGGTAGGTAGGTAGATAGGTAGGCGTCAACCGACGTCGACGCCGCGACGCCGCTGTCGAAGAACGCGACGGAGCGAGAGAGGGAACCGGACTTCGAAGGGGGTAGGCATCGATCGCGAGATAGTTCCTAGAACGTGCGATTGATTGATCTCCCCCATCCCCGTGCACGCCCCGTGCGAACTCAATCGCGCCAGGAGGAAGAAACTATTTCTCTCTTTCTCTCTCTCTCTCTCTCTCTATCGGCAAAAACCCTTTTTCTCCCCAGACGGGAGAGTGTCATCCCTTACTCCTCGTATGAGAGTCGACGTTCCATCGCGAGTTCCATGAGATAATTGTGGGCAGACGGGATCGACGGACACCGGGAGCGTCGAGAATCCGTCGAGTTGGACCGACCTGGGATAAATATATGTATTATTGTCGATCTACGTCCACGATCCGAAGGATCCCATGAGGAATGGAAGAAGTATAACTGCTCGGAATTAACGGCGCCACGGCATTAATAACTGCAGGAACAAATGCGCGGTTATAAAAATGAACAATGGCATAATTGAAAGCAAGAGTAATAAAGTAGAAGTTACACAGTCACGATGTGTATCCGAGTGAATAAAAAGTGAATAAATTTCTCATGCGAAGTAACACCTGTGTATCTTTACCGATTGCCCCATCTCCGAATTCCGCACAGTGATTTATCGCCCGGAAAAAAGATACATTAATTCTGAAAGTCAATTGAAACTTGCAAATTCTTTGGATTAACGGAATGAATCCGAAACGTTATTTCTGTAGAAAAAAATATGTATATCTTAAATGTTTTAATAATAATTAATAATTAATAATAATTAATAATAGTTACACAGGATGTCCCGTTTTAATCAATCTGGTTAATTTTTTTCGAAATTGATGATATAAATGAATGTTTCAAATACAATAAAAATTCAGAAACAATTTCGAGAAGGATACGTTTATATTTTGATATATAATTCTTCTAATTATTTTGCACATAAAAATGTTAAAGTAAAGATATTGAAAAATCAATAATTTACGAGGTATATTTTATACTTTGTTCTGACAAATTTTGACATAAAATATAAAATATCTCATAAACTATTCATTTTTTACTACACTTTAATATTTCTATGCACAGAATAATAAAACGAATCAATTGACTTAATGAAAACACAACGGCTTTTAAAAAAATTATGCAATTTGCGCATTTTTATATATAATAATAATTAAATAATAAGCACAATCTTAAATGTATATTTAAGATATGGTGAGGAAAAATATATTAAATTAAAAAAAATATTTTTATTTAAACAGTGCCAATTAAATATTTCAATAAAAAGAATACTCAATAAAAAGAAATGATAATTAAATCAAATTAATGATTCTTACATCAAATAAATACATTTTTGTATTTAATAAATATTAGTTGGTACTTCAAACAAAACGATAAAATTTAGTATATTTTTTCAATATACGTGTACAAGAAAAGGACGATTAAAATATAACTAGATATATTAAAAAATATAACTAGATATATATATATATATATATATATATATATATATA
>NW_012132785.1:0-2058 GCF_000143395.1 Atta cephalotes | reverse complement strand
TTTTAAATTAATAATTGTTATTGAAAAATTAAATGCTTTACATTTATCATATCATCCTGATATAAGCAATATATCTTTAGTGAATAATGAATTATTCGCAGGCTAATCATTAGTTAATTAAATTTAAAAAGTAAATTTATTAAATTGTAAATTAATTCTTTAAGCAAAAAATTGATAAAAGGTACAATATCACATTTATCACACAAATCTTTAATCATATATAAATAGTTTAATACACAAATCAAATTTTCGTTAAAATTTATTTAAAAATGTGACAATTATTTAAAGTTTAAATTCAATTAAAGATTCTTTTATTGCAAAAAAATATCCATTTACAATCCTATTTCAATGATAAATAAAATTACAAGTATTATCTTCTAATTCTTGATTTAATTGAAACAATTATTATGCTGTAAATAGAAACTTAATTTTATTTAAAATTGATTTTTTAACGAATTACGTAATTCTTATATGCAATATCTTATTTTTATATATTATTGTTTTCATGTCGTTTTATTTCTGTAACATTTATATATATATTCTCTATATTCAACAACGCATTTGAACAACTACGCATGTATTCAAAGGTCAGACGCGCGTTTAATAATTGACAAAAATAATGCGATATTGTATATTTATCACAACAATATAATAACATGTACAAATATAATCGCTATGATTTAAATTATATCGAGTTACACTTTTATAAAAAAAAGCAAATGTGCAACATCATTATATAAGTATGCAACGTCATTATGCTAAACAACATACAATATTTTAAATCATCTAAATTGTATAATACTCTTTTGTACGATAATTGTACTGCTAGATTATATATTACGCGAATCGCAATAATATTTAATAATTAATATATTAATACTAACGTGTACATACATCCCCCTCTCTCTTTACTCTCTTCTCCCCTATCCTTCTTCTCCTTTCCCCCTCTCCCTCTCACCCTCCCTCTCTCCTTTCCTCTCCCCTTTCTCTCTCTCTTTTTTCTCTTTTTCTCCCTCTTTTGATCACAATTCACACAGAAATTTCATAAAAAATATATTTGCAAAATAGTTCGGATAATCAGATCACATTTACGACATAGCGTTCCAGGTAATATATATATACAGGGTGATTGTATTTCGTCACCCATCATGAGCAGGGTAGAGTGAATCGAACTGAGTCGAAAAGTCATCTACCATTTTGCAGTTTACACAATGGTTAATGAGATATTAATTATAGATAACGAGATATATATTATAAAATACTAAAAATTGCCAAATATTGAATAATTTTTTACTCAAACACTATCAACTTTATAGAAAAACTGCAAGAGACAAAAATCATTTATTTTCTTCTCATAGAACTCTAAAAATTCTCAGAACTTTATGACTATATACTTTATATATAATGTTCAGAAATGAAGAAAACGAAAAATAGTATTTTTCGATAATTATTTGGATTAACGGACACCGCGCTGATAACCTTGACATATGTTATCAAGGTCATATCATGACTTGAGTGATCTTCAAAAGGTTTTAGATAGTGATCATAATTCATTCAAAAGTTATTAACAAATATAATTTAAAAAATGATAATTTATTTCTGCTATATAATGACAGGCATATGGTTTTCCACGCAAAGGGAAGTTCACTCCATCTCTTTCCCTGTTTAGGAAAAAATCGATCGCCCCTTGGCAGTCGTATATCCTTAGACAGGAAGAGTACAGTAATTTTTAATATTGTATATGATAGAAATAAGATATTGTTTTTTTAAACTTTATTGTTAATTACTTTTAAACAAACAGCTAATAACGAATTATAATGATTTTTTTCATAGATTTTTCCCAAATATCCAAATTGACTTTTCAAACTCATTGCATTATCTGCTTCTCAAAGAAAAATTATTAAAGATTTAGATTGGTGTCTCTACTATACTTTGTACAGCCTGCACAATTAACTTCGATAAATTGTATGTACTAAATATTCGTATTACACACACACACACACACACACACACACACACACACACACACACACTATTTTACTTTTTTTTAAATAGATG
>NW_012132784.1:0-2056 GCF_000143395.1 Atta cephalotes | reverse complement strand
CACACACACACACACACACACACACACACACACACACACACACACACACACACACACACACACACACACACACACACACACACACACACACACACACACACACACACACACACACACACACACACACACACACGATAGACCGTTAGAAGGAATTAATACATTAATGCAACATTCGATCTTCATCGAGATTAATTTGGAATTTAAGGATAACAGAATATTCAATACTTATTTCACACGCAATCGACCTACGTGTCTACGACGATTATTACTAGACTAGTTCGTTGTATACACAAAGCTTGGCGCTCTCTCTTATTGTTTACGAATGTTGGCCTTGGCCTTGAACTATTGTTTATGTGCCTCGTTTCGTGCGAGGCTTAAATTGCCCCCCCTCCCTCCCCCCCCCGGATCGTTTGGAATGTTATCGCGTTATTAATCTTCGAGACTTGATGGCGTTAAGACGTGGTACTAAATTCCTTTTCTCAATGATATCTCACTCTAAAGAGAAATTTACTTAAAAAAATGTAAAAAGTAGAGAATAAGACATGAGAATGAATGTGATCAAGTCTAAACTAATCTATAGCAGTACTAATATAAAGAAAATGGAATTGTTAGACATTTTTTTTTATAAAGAAATTTATAATTGAGTGGATTCAACAGACCTATTGTTAGCTCCAGAAAATTAATAGAAAAGCATTATGGTTATTGTTATAATAATATATTTCGCGGTTTTGCTTTCGAATATTGGATTTCTAAAGATATATTTTCGTATAACAGTCGATTCTGTTTTAATTAAACATTAAATTCGTATCGCGCGCGGCATCGGAATGAAGTTTTTGTCGCCACTTTCATGCTTTTCAGTTATTAATATGGCGAATACTAAACGACAGTGCATCAAGTAGTGTCGCGTTATATTGCATTTTAGTTAACAAATACAGCTGTAATCGATCCTGTACTTGATATATTTAATATTCACCAATCGTGTGTGGTAAATTTGGCGACAGTATGTCGGTGATCTGTCGAAACTGTGAAATTTATTCAATCGAGATCTGTTGAGCGAACGATCGGTGATACAATGACCATCGTTACAATACATCGCACTTTGTGATATCCATTTTCAATTGTAACTTTTATTATTGTGTATATTTGTTAATTTACCAAGCTAGAAAGAGACAATGACCAATTCTAAAGTGCAATCGTTCGCTATTCATTTTCCAGAAGGTGAAAAGTGGGCGAAGGTGTAACCAGTGCAACAGGTACAGAATATCGCCGCGCGGCGGGTGACGCGTGAAGTTGGTTGCACGATTTTCGTATTCGCCCCCCTCCCCCCGCCCCAGATTCGTCCGTTACGTTAATGTACGCGACGCAATCGTACTTTCGTCCGGTCGTGTGTAGGTCATGGCGTACATTATACGCGCTATTATGTCGCATTGCAACGTGACGAGATGTCCAACGTGTCGGATTGTGCCGTGAAAAGTCGAGAGTGTCGCGAAAATTCGGGAGTGCCATGAAATGTGTCGCGACTCGTTGTTTCAGGCGGTTAATTCGCGAATGACGTCGCCGCGAGAGTCGTAGATCGTATAAGCGACGACAAACGTCGAGTCGGACTTTAGAATGCTGTGAGTCATGGAGGAGTATTCGTATGAATTTGAGAGAAGACTCGGGGAAACATATTATAAGTTCAAACAAGTCAGAATCGAATGCCAGTGAAAAGCATCGCAATCCGTTATATTCCGGCGGAATAATTGGTTCGGACGCGATTTAACCTTGTTTTCGCGAATGTCGTAGAAGCGTCGGCAAGATGTCGATTGTGCGTCGTGAAAATGTGCGTTGTGTACTACGAAGAAGCTTCCGAGCAGGAGAGGAATAGGAGAAGAAGGAGGCCTGGGAAGGCATCAAGCGTCGGCGGAGCAACTAAGGGTGAGTAATTTATTGTCTGTTTATTATCCGCTTGCTGAATTAATCGCTTATTCCCGTCGCACGACGCATTCCATCCGCCATTTTGCATCGTTGTGTAGTATATATATATATATATATATATATATATATATAAAATATT
>NW_012132783.1:0-2056 GCF_000143395.1 Atta cephalotes | reverse complement strand
AAGCAAAATTGTACACCTAATACAATGTGATATATCATTCTACAATATTATTACAATGTTGTCCAAATATTGCAGTAAGATATTGGAAGTACAAATTAGTTCGATCCGTTTTTTTGTGCATTTATTTCAAAACAAAATGAATGAACAGATCAATTAAAGTATTGTCCATCGCTGCCTACTACTTTTTCCCATCTCTCAAACAATTTTCGAATTCCATCTCGTCTTTGGAGGCGATCCAATTTTGCAGCTAATTTTTCGATTTCTGCAAAAGAAATGAACCGGTGACTTGTCAAATCATTCTGCATCCTTCGGAACAACCAATAATCAGAAGGAGCAATGTCTGGAGAATACGGCGGGTGCGGTAAATCCCATTTGAGCGTTTCCAAATATTTTTTTACGACTTTAGCGACATGAGGCCGAGCGTTGTCATGAAGAAGAATAACTCTGAAAAATATCTTTGTATTCCGACCGTTTTTCTTGCAATGCATGGCTCAAACGAATCAATTGTAGCCGATACCGATCACCCATAATGAAATCGCCAGGTTTCTGCAGCTCATAGTAAATAAGACTCTTTTGGTTCCACCAGATACAGAGCATGATCTTCGAACTATGAATATTTGGCCATGTTGATGTTGAAGTCGATAACAATGATTGATCGGGCTTAGCGTAGTATTTTTTCTTCTTGGGGTTGTCGTAGAATCCACTTCTCATCTCCAATCACAATCCGATGCAAAAAACCTTTTTTCTGTTGTCTTTGAATCAGCTGTGAAAAATTGCCTTTCAACGTCTCTCGATTTCACTTCATAAGGCACCAAATTTCCTTGTTTTTGAATCATTCCCATGGCTCTCAATCGTATAGAAACAGCTTGTTGAGTTACCCCCAATGATTCTCCTCTTGCGTTTGACTCTGATCTTCTTCGAGTAATGCTTCTAATTCTTCGAATTTTTTTGGCTGTTCAGAGCGAGGCTTGTCTTCAACGCTAAAATCTCCATGAAACGTCGAAACCATTCCCTACATGATTTATCAGTTGGAGCAGTGTCACCATAAACTTCGATAAGCATTCGATGGGCTTCAGCCGCATTTTTCTTCTAATTAAAGCAGAAATCAAAACCTCCCCAAATGCTGCTTGGTTAACACAATTTGACATTTTCAAACACATTAAAAATCAAGGTTTTTGTATGAAACTCAAAGCGATATAAATTATCTGAATATTATTAGCAGATGTTTAACCTCTCTGAAACTGCCAAAATCAGCTGTTACTATGAACCATTCACAACAGCTATCTTTAGGGAAATGGACCGAACTAATTTGTACTCCCAATATATCGCAATGTAACGTTATCCCAGCGAGAATGGATTAAAATGGATTAAAATTTTTTTAATACGTACATGAAAATGGATTGAATGGATTGAAATGGATTGGATTCAAGTTGACTAGTTCGAAATAATATTCGGAAAAAAGATATTGATATTTAAGGATTACAAATTTTATTCCTAAACATTTATATATTAATAATTATACCTGAAATTAACTAGTTTAAATTGATATTAAAAAACGCATCTTAATGGGATTCGAACCTAGGATCTCTGGATTAAGAATCTTCTATGTTACCCGCTACGCTTTTTCAATTGGTAAATGTATTATTTATTCTCTATTTCAATTACAAATAACTAGTAACGAAATAATATAGATATAATAAAAATATCATCATTTAACAGATATAATAAAATATAAATAATTTATATTACTATGGCAACATTGGAGAAGTGTCGGATAATGTAATTGGTCTTGCTTAACCGATGTCGCGCGCCGTGATTAGCCTAATATTCGAACTGTGTTCGACTTGGTTTGCGAATGTTCACATCGATCATATATATTACTTCTAATCAAAGAGAAACGAAAGAACATAGCTCAATTATTTTTACGTTACAACTTTTTTGAACTTAGTTGGATTAAAATGAAAAATTAAAATGAAAAGCATATCTTTATGCCTTTCAATCTATTGAATAAAAAAAGTTTTTATTTAAAAATAGGACTATAAATGCTACTTAAATT
>NW_012132782.1:0-2056 GCF_000143395.1 Atta cephalotes | reverse complement strand
TCTCTCTCTCTCTCTCTCTCTCTCTTTCTTCTCTCGTTCTCTCAGGTATACGCCTAACATCATTAGTAACAAAAATACATTTGAGAGCGGTCGATCTTCTCGCGATTGAGGAAGAATTGAGCCAATTCCAAGCGCGCACGTACACGTATACATATATATATCGCCCCCGAATATATATTCTCTCCTCATTACACCGCAAAAACCGCACACGTACAAACGACCAAGTTAATAAAATAATTATTTCAACTGGAAAACCCTTTATACAGATTTACAGCCATTTCTCATATCGATTATGCAGAACGAGACGTAACGCCACTTCGCGATTTAAAAGCTGGTGTAATCACCAAATGTTACGAATACTATCCGTAGTGTCGTTCCCCCTTCGCGACGTTATCAAACAGGAAGCTCGTCGAAGGAGCATCGACGTTATCGTCGCAAGTTTTATCGAAGTGATTGTGACGGGGGGTAAATGCGATATCGTTTCATATCTATCTTTCAGTAAAAAAGGAATAACACTCTTCTCGTTATTTCATATAACGCATAAAACCAATGCATGAAATGTATATTGCATCTTTGCGCGAAGTCGTAATTTTTAAAATCAAATAAGAAGAATCCTGTATTTATGACTGAGGCAATATTTTTTATAATAAATTATTTACAAATTTAAAATTCTAATTAATATCAGATTAATATTCTTTTAAAGATGCTTATTAGCAACAAAAATTATTATATTAAATTGTTTATCAATTTAATAAGTGATATTACTACTCTGGTTCTGCCTTTAATTGCGTTTTAAGACCGGAAAGGATTTCGGGGCGCTGTTCGCAGAATCATATATGTATATAAATTCACACAGAAGTATAATATTTAAGGATCCGCTTTAACTAAATATAGGATTTCTCTTACTTAAATAGATTCATTTTTATCTATCCAAATTCATATCATAATTGTTTTGTTGAAATGTTGTCACAAATTCTTAGGATCTTTGGAAATTACATTTGAGCATTTCCTTCAATTCGTTAAAAAATATTTTACCAAAAAATACAGTTACAAAGTACAAATTACAAAGTAAAAATTATTGATAGCTGGGCGCATCTTTTAGTTCTTGTGCCTATTTGTAAATTTTGTGACTTTAGCATTATTATTAGTTGCACCGCAGTTTTTATACATAATTATTATTGCAAAAAATTGCATTTGCGTTCGCCTATCACAAACACTCCGATGACATGCTGTATATCCGATTCCTATTCTCGTTTCTTCACGCGCAAACATCCAAGAACATCGACGCGCGCATACCCCGCGCCCCCCCGCGGCGCTTGTTTAACCGTTTACAGTCATCGTCATTTTTCAATTATTATTATTTACTTATCTCCATCATTTTTTCTTCCCCTCCACCTATCCGTTCTCTCGTTCTCATTCTCTCAGTTCCTCACACGTTCTCACAACATCATCCGCGCGTACACGCAAATTTGATTTCTCGAAGTAGCCGCAATCAGCTTACGTTCTACTTCACTTCTTTTGATAATACATGTATATACATATTACAAACGTGTACGTATAGATACTCGTGTACGCGTGTTCGTGATTAATATATGTATATACGTACGCAATTAATTATGTAGATACTATTCGTACAAATTCGCGGATTTCTCGCGAGATTCGTACGTGTGTGTGTGTACGTGTGTTTGTATTGTAAAAGTAAGTTGTAATCATTTTACGTTACGTACATTGTATGCAAGACATCGACGGCTCACATTGTCGACCGATTGATGTATGGAATTGATGGAATGTATGATACGAATGGTCGATCGCCGATGGCGAATGAAATACCAATATCTTTTTAACTTCATTATTCTACACCCGGAAGGAGCGGTGAGAAAATGAAGAGTCCCTGTATGTATTGTTCGCTTGTTTCCAACTTTGTGCCAAAATATCGCACGTATTTATCGTATCTTTGTGTGTGTGTGTGTGTGTGTGTGTGTGTGTGTGTGTGTGTGTGTGTGTGTGTGTGTGTGTGTGTGTGTGTGTGTGTGTGTGTGTGTGTGTGTGTGTGTGT
>NW_012132781.1:0-2048 GCF_000143395.1 Atta cephalotes | reverse complement strand
TTAATTTTAATTAATTATTATTATATATATATATATATATATATATATATATATATATATATATATATATATATATATATATATGATATAATACTGGTATTACTGAAAAATTATGCGTATACTAATATTATGAAAATTTCTTTGAATACCGGTATTTAACGTCCAATACTAGTATTTGGATCTCGGTTTTGTGTATACCGCTATAGAATATCAGTTTTTAGTTCCTGATTTATATAATACTGAAAAATTACTATATTGTTATATTACCGCTATTTTTCATATCGTTTTAAATTCCTGAATATAAAATAGTAGATTATAATAGAGGTTAAGTTTACATTAGTCATATCCTTATAAGATAGATAGAGGAAAATAAAAATAACAGATTTTAAGGATGTCTTGTATGTACAATTGTAGCAAAAAATTCCTGAAATTTGATTTTGATGAATATATGCTGTTTTCATGATTTAAATAATAAAGATTATATACAGAATCTTATCATTTACTCATAACTAAAATGCAGAAATGTACTTTTGAATTTCTATTGCTAATTATTTCTGAAAAAAATGAAAAATTTTTGACAGTGACAGTATCTCGAATCTAATCTTAAAATCCTTATATTTTAAACTCTTATAACTTCAAATTGCTTCACAATGAATCGACTTCGGATTTTGTTATAAGTGTCTGAACATATGTAAGAATAATGTAAAAGATGTAAGAAGATGTAACAATAATTATAGAATGCATTTGTAATTCAGTCAGTGTAATTTTAAATTGTCATCCATGTTCACTGCATGAATTCACTGCGAATCCGTTCCGTTACTAAAACCGCATGGAGTGTATTAGAGAAACGGAACGTACCTTGCACTCCATGCCATGCACTAAATACTCATGCGTTTCATGCAAGAAACGGAACGCACGCCTATTCGGCCTAAATGAGTTTTTCCACTAAAGTCCTACACTGGAATCAGACTATGCATTGAGATTAAAGATTGAAGATTGAAATTTCACCAATGAGGACAAATTCATAATCAGATCTTGTACTTAATCTTCCTTAAATTTATCTTTAGATGCAGCCAACGAAATAATCGTACAGTATCTGAAGATAAATTTAAGGAAGCCTTAAATACTGACTATCCAATCAGAAATAGTTCCTCGAAAAGATGTCATTACGATAGAAAAGTTATCGATTCGAAACTTGCATCGAAATTTCAACATTTTCGAGTGATAAAAAATTATGTATGTAAAGAGTGTAATGAGACTTTGATACATTTTTAACATTTTTGATATAAATTTGTGATACATAATTTTATATTTTGAATATTTTCGTTCAAAGGTCGAATTGACATTTTTTTCGATTTCATTTCGACAATTATAATATCGCTCTAATCAAAAGCTTTCTCAAAATTTTTCAGAATTTATAGATAATTTTATAACTTTTTAGAAAATTGTGGAATTTTTTTATACGAATCGAAAATTTTTTACAATTGTCGATAAAGTATACATCTTTTCTTCTAATAATTCTTTGTATCTTATTTTATTGTTCTATTCCTGCTGAATAACATTACTTTTATTTGTACTTTGTTTATTTAATGTAATCTTATTACATCATTTTTGTATTGAGGAATTTCAGGAAATAATGTCTCTTATCATAAATGCTGACAATCTATTAGTCTCTTACCATAAATGAGCACAAAATCAAGGAAAAATATCGAAACTCTATCAAAGTCTAGTTAGAAATTCTAGCTTGAATCGATATCTCGAGTTTTAAATTAATGAAATTTTAATGTTGGTCTATCAAGTTTCCAATATTTGGAAATATAAAAATACTACTAGTGTCACTGCTACTGCAGTAATATTACTATTGATATGCAATAGTGCCAATGTTGAGTAGTGTTACTACTGTAACAGTATATGACGACATATGACGTAATATAGAATTATTTCCAGTAATTGTAATATTTGGTATAAAAAATTGATTAGAGTAAAAAATACATATATATATATATATATATATATATGTATTTTATTTTATTATATATATATATATC
>NW_012132780.1:0-2056 GCF_000143395.1 Atta cephalotes | reverse complement strand
CTCTCTCTCTCTCTCTCTCTCTCTCTCTCTCTCTCTCTTTCTCTCTTTCTAACCAGGCGGATCATATCTTTCCTAAACGGCTATTCACGTGACTGTCTTTTTCTCCTTCCTCATGATATTGTCGGAAGATTATTAAAAGTACTTTAGTTCACTAATAAATGGATCAACAATAGATGTTATCAAAATGTTTTTCATATATGCGCAAATAATAATTTTCATAACGTTAACAAGAACAGAAATGTACGTAAAACATTTCAAATATAAAAGGATACAGAGAGGACTTTTGCGTCATCTTGATACAGCTGCTTTGTGCTGATTCATATTCAAAGTGATTTGTTTCCTGCAGCCGCTTTTTCCTTCTCTTCCGCTTTCTTTGACTGCATCAGTCGAGAAGGTACTCTCTTCCGGTATTTGCAACTTCACAGATATCACCGTAGAGCAGATGGCTTCTGTTCATTCTCCGCTTAACATATCCTTACTGCATCTCTCTGCGTGCTCTTTCACTCTTCCCGTAGCTTTCTCCCTCACTCACGCACTCATTCAGAGTCTTCGTCTTTCGCTTTATGGTCTCTCTCGGGGTTTTATCTCTCTTGCCGCTTTCTGTCTCTCTCTTTTTCTCTTTTTCCAACCGCTTTCCTCTCATCTTACATTCTCTCACTCCCCGTTCCCCTTTATCTCACATGCTTGATGATCTCGAAAGAGTCGTTCGGTCCTCACGAGAACCTCCACTCTTCTTCCACCACCTATCTCCGAACCGGGATCTTACGTATCCCCGAAGACGAACGGCGATTTACTCGCATTCGCGGCCGACATGTCGCATCATCCGAAATTCACTAGCAAAAATCGCCGTAAGGCGAGTACCGGTCTTAAGTAAGTGCGAATATGTTCAATCTCATAACGAATCTGCGATATTGTGATGTGTACTCGTTGTGAAAATCCTGGATCGTACAATCCAAATCTCTCTAAAGCTGACATGGACTTTTGTAAAAATTGACCCAAAAGAGAATCAATCTGAAGTGTGGATACTTCGATACTTTCGATACTTCGAATATCGAAAATTAGAAGATATTTCTCGATTATACTGTCACAATACTTTCGTAAGTTTTTAATATAATCAAGTTTTTTGGGAAAGATATAAAATAAAATGAACATTGATATTTCTATCTTGCGTAATGTATAAGCTTTCAATATACGATATAATCTTAAACTTATTTTATAATTTTGTGACGTTAATAATAATTTTGATAATGAGAATCAACATATTTATTTTATTTATTAATTCTTTTTTCCTCATATAGTTCGTTGTTTAAAATTAATTCAGAGATTATGTAAAATTTTGTAAACAAAATCATAATATATTAACAAGCTTGTCATATTAATTTGATAATCACTTGAAACTTACATAAAGATATTAAATTTGAAACATTATTTAATTTATATTTCCTGAATAAAAATGAATTCCAGACCGTGAGTTACTCTAAAAAAATTCATAATTAACGTTAATGAGCTTATTAATTAGCTTATTAATAGTCTCAATGTTTTTAGTAGGTACATGAATCATACATTACAGTATCGTTGCTCTAATATTTAATTAAACTATAATAGAAATTAAAAAATCATGAGAAAATTGTCCTCGTATCTAGAATGATAAATCTTTATGTGAATGTAAAAGTAATTTAAAAAATTGTGATATAATAAATGTAAAAAAGATTTTATTAAATACGCGTTTATTTCTACTAAAAAGCGTCGTTTCTACAATAATTAATGGTAATTGTAATCCATATATTTGAGATTAAAATGAAATTTAAATGATAATGATATTTATAAAAACGATTAATAATCAACTTTACGAATAATAGCGCAATAATTTTATTACTCTATAATTATATAATTTTATATCAATAATCTTAATTTTAATATTATTTTAAATTACTTGTGTAAATATTGTTTTTATATTTATGGCATAACGTTCTTATATTTCCATTTCTCTCTCTCTCTCTCTCTCTCTCTCTCTCTCTCTCTCTCTCTCTCACACTACGACGACGAGGTAGAGGAG
>NW_012132779.1:0-2059 GCF_000143395.1 Atta cephalotes | reverse complement strand
TTTTAATTTTTTGCTTCAATATGAAGAAATCTGCGGCTGAGGCTCATCGAATGCTCTCAAATACTTATGGTGAGGCCGCTATTAGTGAAAGAACATATCGTGAGTTTCAACGCTACAAGAACGGTGATTTTGACGTCGAAAACCGGCATTTGCTTGTGAACAACTGCTTGAAAAGCAAAGACGGAAGGAATTTCTGCATCGCATTGTGACTGGGGACGAAAAATGGGTTCATTACGATAATCCCAAGCGCAGAAAATCATGGGGAATTTCCCGGCCATGCTTCCACGTCGACGGCCAAACCGAATATTCACGGCTCCAAGGTCATGCTCTGTATTTGGTGGGACCAGCTCGGCGTAGTGTATTATGAACTGTTAAAACCGACTGAAACAATTACAGGCGATCGGTATCGAACGCAATTGATGCGTTTGAGCCGAGCATTGAAAGACAAACGGCCGCAATACAACGAGAGACACGATAAAGTGATTTTGTAGCATGACAATGCTCGACCCCATGTTGCGAAAGTGGTAAAGACATACGTTGAAATGGGAAGTCCTATCGTATTCTCCAGACGTTGCTCTGACTATCACTTGTTTCGATTAATGGCACACGGCCTGGCTGACCAGCACTTCCGGTCTTATGAAGAAGTAAAAAATTGGATCGATTCGTGGGTAGCCTCAAAAGATGACCAGTTTTTTCGACGCGGGATTCGTACGCTACCCGAAAGATGGGAGAAAGTAGTGGCTAGCGATGGACAATACTTTGAATCATAAATGTATAACTAGTTTTTTACAATGAAGCCTCGAATTTCGGAAAAAAACGGCGGAAGCAAAATTGTACACCTAATACTTGCGTAAAATATTTGTTAAATATTTTTCAAAAAATTAAATTAAGTTTTCAATGTGAAAAATTAAAAAAAAAGAAAGTTGCATTCGACTATTTACCGAGGCGTCTCTACTTAAATCGTGAAACAATCATTTTAAAAAATGACAGATATTATGTGAAGGAAAAAAAGAAAAGTGTTGAAAAAATTGCAAAAATCTAAATATGTATATCGATATATTGATACTTAATGTTATTAAAATTGAGATTTTTTTTAGGAATTTCGAAATGCATAAAAGTGTCACGAATCATAATTATTTGCTTTTTAATTAATCCTTTTTAATTAATGCATAGTTCACGATCTTTATATATTTCGCAATTTATTAAAAAAATATATTTCAATCTCATTCAATACAACACAGATATGTTAGGCAGCTCTAAAATATGGTGATCCCCTCGCCGTACCGAACTCGCTTACCGTTTCGCCGCCCCTAAATAGGGGTATTATAAGCACTGCAGATAAGCACCTTTTATATTTTTATAACGATTAATGCTAGTAATGCCAATTATTGTAAAAAGATGCATCTGTCTTCGCGACATTCCAATATGCTGCGAAGTTTGATCTAAATTTATGTACTTCGATTATTTATCATATTAAATAAGATATGTTATTTTTTATTTCTTATGTTTTTCCTCTAACTTTATAAGATTCTCAATCTATTCAGATAAGATATTTTATTCTGCTTGTTAATATTTGTAAAATAAACAATATCGAGCCATTCTAATTTCATAATTCCGAGACTTTATTGATTTATTAGACACGGAAGTTTTTCGAATAGGTATCGTATATTATGAGCATCTCCATTATTCTTTATCGTACACTGAAAAAAAAGAGTCTGACAAGAGGTCAACCACTATGGCAATCAGTGCATTTCTTTAGAAATATATTGCGACAGTACAGTAATTAAACAGGCAATGCTAATAGTAGCAGTACTAGCAATACGCTAGCAATTATTATGCTAATAATAACATGTAGTACATAGCAATTAATAATATTGGCAATATTGCGCGCAATAGGTGGCAATGCCTAGGAAAACAATACAATAGCAATATTAGCAATAAAGTGTGTTGTATTGCCATAACTAGCAATCACTGTATCATATTTTTTTAGCAGTATGTGTGTGTGTATATATATATATGTATATATATATATATATATATATATATATATATATATATA
>NW_012132778.1:0-2060 GCF_000143395.1 Atta cephalotes | reverse complement strand
TATATATATATATATATATATATATATATATATATGTTCATTTCTATCAATTCTTGTCTTTTTATCTTTTTCTAATTCTAAAAATTAGAAAAAAATAAAGAGAATAAATTAAACCGAGATTAAAGTTAATCTATATTATAATCATTATAATTCAAGTGAAATTGTTTAAGACCAAATTTTTATTTCTATCTAATCTTTTTTTCGTATGTTAAATAACAATACGGATTAATAATTCTGTTTATTATAATTCTAACCACACAGTATAACCAGTAGAGTATGGCTGTGCAGCTTTTGTTTTGGGCCGATCCAATGAAATGCAAGAACGTACATATTACAGATCCCATGTGAGTAGATATCCATGGCAAAAGAAGACAATTTAAGAGCTGCGCCATAAATATTTCTAAAAAATGGATAAAAAAAAGAAAAGTTATGTTACGTATTAAACAATGCAGTAAAAATTTACAATGCACTTTTTTTTGTTATCCCAAAGATATCGTAAGATAAGTTTTTATAATTTACAAAAAGTAAGTAGTTTATGCTAGGTTAGGTTAGGTTAACTTAATTAAACATAATCAAATGTAATTTTGTGAAAAAATATAAGATTTTTACATTGACTACGTTTACACGACATCCTTAATTATGTTTTTTAAAGTAAAATGGATAACTATCGCATTATATCCTCTTTCCATCCTGGATTTTTCAAACATTAACATAGCGCATACTCATGTGGCTGCGACACGGAGTGTCCCTACTGGTTATACTGTAGTTCACAATAGTACAAGTATTTGCTACAGTTGGCACTGCAATCTGTCGTGTGTTGCAGGTTGTAGGTTGCAGTGTTTGTTAAAATTCTCATCCTTTACCGAATATAATTAATCGAAAAAAATGTCAGCGTGGAGACAGGCAGGATTGAAGTAAGGAAATTATTACTATCCTCCGTATTTTACATGTTTTCTTGATGTATGTCAAGTATATGATATAATCTTACATTAGAATCGCATTATGTAATCGAATTGTCATCTGATCGTTAATCAATATAAAATTTTATTTTTGTTCAATATTAATTGTTGCTTGTGGATAACAAAATATTGTAAAAATTGGAGAATATATACTTGGAGAATATATACGAATTTTCTATCCCTTTATCTTGTTACAGTTACATCCAATACTCTCAAATTGCAGCTAGGTTAGTCAGGCAAGCCTTGAAAGTCGACTTGAGGGTAGAGGCTGCTAAACGTGATGAAGTTAATGTGAAGTTCACTGAATGGAAAGATGGGAAAGCCATCAGTACGTATGCCTTCGGATTTATTATTTCATTCTCGAATTTATATTAATGAAGAGAAATGTAATCGTTGCAACGATTCTATTCTGTCATTTATATCATATCATTTCTACCACTATTTCTTTAGATACTTATATTGTGTAGAATTTCTATATTCTTTATTCTTTTATTATACTTTTGTTATACATACAATTTTTAATTTAAATATTTAAATATTTTATTACAGCTGAAAAAATGTGATCGTAATGATCAGTAAGTGAATGTTCGGAATCTATCATTAAAAAATGTTTTTAATAATGTCTTCAATATAATTTTTAACAGGTGTGACAACTTATTATAGAAAAAGCATTTATTTGCCTTTGCACTTGATGATTGTGTATAATTAGCAGTTTTCCATTACCTCTTATTCAGCGAGAAATAACCAATGTGTTGATTTAACACCAAAATTATCAATTCAACATCAATTCGATGTTATTTCTCATTGCTATGTGTATAAAAGAATCTAACAATTATTCTCTATGTGTTATATCCATATTTCATAATTTTAAATAATATATTTTAAATAATATACTAACAGCACGAAAGAAATTCTTGTATTCAATATTTATTCTTTATGTTACAAGATATTGTTTGAATAGATATGACCTTATAAATGTTAACAATAATTAAAATTCTTCTTTAAAGCCAATTAATATTTTATCTTCATGTTTATTAATAAATCTTATCCTCTTTAAAATTTATAATATTCATATATAATATTGATTATATATATATATAT
>NW_012132777.1:0-2059 GCF_000143395.1 Atta cephalotes | reverse complement strand
CTCTTCTTCTCTCTCTCTCTCTCTCTCTCTCTCTCTCTCTCTCTCTCTCTCTCTCTTCGTTGGTTCAGTCTCTCTCTTTGCTCGTAATTTCTTTCTCTCTGCGCATCCCTCTTTCTCTCTCGCGTACTCTCGTTCACTCGACGAAAACAAAAGAAGCAACCGGACCAACTTGAAACGAGAAGCGAAGGGCAGGCAAGAAGGAGAAGGGAGAAAAAGGAGGAACGAATCTCGGAGCAAAGAGGAACCGAGCATAGCTAGAGGGACAAAGAAAGAAGCGATGGACGGAGGGAAGAAAGAGGAGGAGGAGAAGGGGGAGGAGGACGCAGCAAGAGAAAAAGAAGAAACAGCGTGAGGAGCAACAAAAGTAGCCGTGACGCGGTACAAAGCAAGTAAATCGAATAAGAGGGGCCCGAAGGGAAGGAAAAAGACGAGGAGATCGGCCCTTCGGGGCAATGCAGAAGGGAATGGGGAGTGCACGAAGAAGAGGCAAGGATGGATGGAAGGAGGAGATGGCAGGGATGTAAACTGGAGGCTGTCGTACCTCGTCGTACCACCGTCCGCATTTCGTATTCACGACAAAGCTTCGCTTGACGGAAATTGACGGAAGGCTTGCACGTAAAAATCGATCGTACAGCAAAATGGAACTGGAAATAATCTTGGAGGAATCGACAGTTAGTTAAACGTTTTTCTACAAGATATTCCAAAAATAGATTTTGTCAAACATTTTAATTTCTGATATTATTATTTCAATTTCAATATAATTGCGTATCACACATACAAGTGCGATAGTAATCGGCGCGTATTTATTGCCTAAAAGATATATGTACTAATTTACATACATTAAAAATAATGTTGTGCTGAAATACATAAAAATTTAGCTTAATATAGATCTAAAAATAATTTTTATTACAGCCATCAAAATAATTATATTCAAATTGGTTTCTAGAATATTAAAATTTTTTGCAGCACCATTATCAAATGTTTGAGCGTTAATACATAATTATTATGATTGTTTAACACAAAAATATTTTAAAATCTATCTATTAAATTTTTAGATACTTCAGCAAAATCATTCTTTTCGTATAGAAATATTATTAAGCACCAAGATGCCTTATTGATATTTCTTATTTATTTATGTTATAAAAAATACTTAATATTCTGAATTTATTCTCTAAGAGATAAAATTCATACATTTTAAAATTTATGATACTATTAGACGTGATTCACAAATATTGATATTTGTTTATAATATCTTATGATGTAGCTTCTCATGTTGTGCTCTCTGTTTGCGGTTTACACTTGATACAAAGACTTCCTGCGCGAACGTTACGTTCGTCATTGAGTAGCTTCGAGGAATTCTTGATGAATCTTCGTGTCGCTGTTGCAGTGAACAAGTTCAAACGTATCTTTCAAAAAAGAGGAAAACGCGTTTCGCAACACAAAGATGTCCCAATCGGAAGTAAAAGAACAGTCGCGTAATTGATTTCACAGAACTTGAATCTGGGTTAAATCTAGGTTCGCGAGGCCGAGGAACGACATGCTTATATTTCAACGAGTTTCACACGAGAATTGACATATCCCGTTCGAACAGTATTTTTTTTATTGGTACGGTAATGTAAAAAATTATGTATTATAAAATTAATCATTTAAAGCTGACGCCAAAATCCACGGTTACTAATACTGAGACCTATTTAATTTATGTTAATCAAAAGCATTAATTAATTTCAAAAATCCAAAATGACTCATATACATAAAAAAGAAAGAATATTAAGTATATTTTAATATGATTAATTCGAATTGCAAATGTAACAAAGGACAATAAATTGTTTGACATTTTTGACAAAGAGTTATATTTGAGATTGGATCCATTATATAATAAATCCACCGTCAATTTCGGACGGTTAATATAAAAATTCTTACATTATCTCAACAAAGTGCAAGTGATAATAAATCACATAAGTTAAAAGTGAGTTTTCCATAAAATAAAAAATAATAACCTGCAGAGAAAGAGAAAGAGAGAGAGAGAGAGAGAGAGAGAGAGAGAGAGAGAGAGAGAATA
>NW_012132776.1:0-2063 GCF_000143395.1 Atta cephalotes | reverse complement strand
GAGAGAGAGAGAGAGCTAATCTTTGCTTTATATTAGACGGTAATACATATGTAATATATATGACGGTATATGTAATATTAATTATTTAGAAAAATATATTTTTGTTAACTTTATATATAGTAAAAAAAAATTGCGAATATACAAAATGTTAAAAAGATCATTTGTAAGACTTCTTCACTTAGCATAATGATATGTACTATCTACCATATAAATGCTAAATGGTTTTTTTAACGTCCTATATAAAAAAACAGTATGATGACATTTGGAGAAAAAGTATCTTGTTGTCACAATTTCAGCGATTCTCAGTTTCTCGTTAGTACTAGCAAAAATCTATACTCTACGATTATTTTTAAATAGAGTTTCGGCTGCAATTTTTTCAATTTTGATTTTTTAGTACATAAAACATGTAAAACTCTTTTATATTTTTATGAGGAACTGTATAATTATGAAAAATGCTACTGGAGCTGTCATTATTTCTTTCATATTAATAGAATGCTAACTTCACGGATACTCAAAAGTGTTTTAGTAACACTCTTTGTAATAGTTCTTTCGTAGTTTCTTTATAAAAATAAAAAGAGTTATACATTTTTTATATTAAAAAAAAATGTATTGAAAATGAAAATATGGCGTGTTAACTTTGCGAATACTTCTCTTCTAAAGTAGATAAAGATAAATATTTCCACTTTCAGCTACAGATCCTGTTAGTAGATTCTATCAATATATAATTTGAAAACAAAATTCCAACAATTATTAATTTTAATACACTTTAGAAATTAACAATTTTTTTTAACTTAACGTAAAATCATTAGTAATCATCACTCTCTAGTAGTAGGATCACTCTTCAAAAAAATTCGTATTTTTATCCAGAACAATAGCAAATTAATAAAATATTTAATAGTCATGATTGATCATAAAGATTACATTATGGATTTTATTCCATTTCATTACCATTTTATATGTTTTAATTTGAATTAAATAAAGTAATGACAATTATTCACAATATTAAATCGCAATACTAATTGCGAATCAATTCACCAAATACTTTATCCTTTTTAGTAGCGTTACATCCCATAAAGATAATGAAAGATATAAAACAAATGCTAAAGAATCTTGTGACATATACCATTTAATAGAAAATACTGTAATTATTTAAATATAAAAAGTGTTCCGGAATTGATGATTCACTGATTCACATCTAGTGCTTTTACCCTAATTATTAATTATATCAATGATATAATAATTGTTTAAAAAAAAGAAAAATATTTAATATAATTATAAAAAAATTTTTATTTTATTTTAGTAAGAATACAGTATTACTTTTCTGTTCTGCTTATGGATATTGTAAGAAACTTCCTTCCGGTATACTTCCTTCCGGATAGGCCATTAATTCAATACCAAAGCCATACTTGTCAGACCAACCAACGAGGGATTGAAACGCTTCAGCGGTCATTCGTCGTCTCGAAGATCGAATGAGGGAGAGAAAACCATTTCTCTCGCCGGAAGCTAGACACTCTGAATCTCCATTTCTATCGACATACGACGACATGCCACGTCAGCGCGGATCGTCCACCCCTCTCTAGTTTTTCGTCAGTAAGCGTCCGCTCTGATATTTATTTTCATCGTCACTTCTGTCAATGCTACCTCGACATAGACATGGTGTCGGTAGGTTTATAAGACACTTGGAGCTCATTTTGAATCTGATCAAACATATAGATCTATCGTCCGATATCTAAAGAATTTCAATACCTCTAGCAATAAAATATTTTTAGTACTAATATTATATTCACAGATGAAAAGATATTAAAAGAAAATATATCAAAATATAATGTGGAGAAAGAAAATTATGGAACATTATTTTAAAAATTCGATAAAATTCATCTTTTTAATTTATATAAGAAAAATTATATCTATGAAAATATTAAATCTATTTAAAAAATTTTAATTGATTATACAATAAATTTATAATTTATATCAAAGTAGGTATTTTAAAATAAATTTTGTGTGTGTGTGTGTGTGTGTGTGTGTGTGTGTGTGTGTATGTGTGTGTGTGTGTGTGTGTGTGT
>NW_012132775.1:0-2061 GCF_000143395.1 Atta cephalotes | reverse complement strand
TCTCTCTCTCTCTCTCTCTCTCTCTCTCTCTCTCTCTCTCTCTCTCTCTCTTTCTCTCTCTTTTTCCTTCTCTCTTGTCACGATACAACGAACAAAGATACAGATTAGGAAGGGAATCGCTTCCCGGAGACGGAAATGAATCATTTGAGTTGTCAACTTTCGAGAATGTGCAACTCGTAATATCACAGAGAAATATCGAGAAAATTGCCCGCATTCTGCAGATACATCACCTTTCGATTTCAGAGATGGTCCAGATTATGTAACAAATCATTGCACCTGCCTTAACGCAAGTTTCCTTAGAGCTGCGTAGCGAAGTTATAATGATAACGAAATTTGCGTTAAGAGTTACAGGCAGGTTTATGCATGGGAAGAATGTGAAGTTGAACGATTACATGCACAAATAAATATTAACTTCCGCGCAATTAAATTAATAATCAAGACTTAAAAAATGATGGAGATATATATACAATGATAAATGACTTTCGAAAATTCCTTTTTCTTGTTATACGAACCATTTTCGAAAGTTTTGCTCTTTGAAAGGGATTCTTTTTATAATAATCGTTGGCTGATCTCGACTTCGGAGTTTGACAGACATGTGACCGAATACGAACGGATATGTGGGACAGTAATATATAATTTACGAAACAGGAAATGTGTACAAACAGGCACATATAATAGATAATGAATATCGATGAAAGAGAGAGAGAGAGAGAGAGAGAGGAGACAAAAGAAAGCATCGAAGCAACGTACATGTATATGTTTCTCAATAAATTTAATTCCGCTTTTTTTTTTTAACGGAAAAATTAATTACAATTTCGATTTTGACAATAAGTGTCCCATAAATCGTAAATTAAATTAGTATCAATGGATATGATAAATCCGATACTTTTAGTGACTTCGATTGTTTTTATTTGAACTTTTAAGTATTAGAATAAACTGAATATAATTGTTTTATTTTCAAGAGATAATTTTTATAAATTTCTCTCCTCACACAAAAAATTAATACAAAATAGAAGAACATATTTATGTACACTCCAAAACAAAAATGTGGCAAAATATTATAAAGACATATTGTGAAATGATTATAAGGATTAGAATTGTCATTTTTTTATTATTCATTCGATATCCACAGTATCCATGTTTTATATATACATATATATATATATATATATATATGTATAGGACTTCCCATTTCAACGTTTCCAAGTATGTCTTGACCACTTTCGCAACATGGGGTCGAGCATTGTCATGCTGCAAAATCACTTTATCGTGTCTCTCGTTGTATTGCGGCCGTTTGTCTTTCAATAGTCGGCTCAAACGCATCAATTGCGTTCGATATCGATCGCCTGTGATTGTTTCAGTTGGTTTTAACAGTTCATAATACATTACGCCGAGTTGGTCCCACCAAATACAGAGCATGACCTTGGAGCCGTGAATATTCGATTTGGCCGTCGACGTGGAAGCATGGCAGGGAACTCCCCATGATTTTCTGCGCTTGGGATTATCGTAATGAACCCATTTTTCGTCCCCAGTCATAATGCGATGCAGAAATCCCTTCCGTCTTTGCCTTTCAAGCAGCTGTTTACAAGCAAACAAACGCCGTTCAACATCTCTCGGCTTCAATTCGTACGGCACCCAATTTCCTTGCTTCTGAATCATTCCCATGGCTTTGAGGCGTTTTGAAATGGCTTGTTGAGTCACTCCCAATGATCGTGCCAATTCTTCTTGATTTTGACACGAGTCTTGCTCAAGTAATGCCTCCAATTCTGCATCTTCAAAAACCTTCTCTCTTCCGCTATGCCGGTCTTCGACATCAAAATCATCGTTCTTGAAGCGTTGAAACCACTCACGACACGTTCTTTCACTAATAGCGGCCTCATCATAAGTATTTGAGAGCATTCGATGAGCCTCAGTCGCAGATTTCTTCATATTGAAGCAAAAAATTAAAACCTCCCGCAAATGACGAGAATTTGGCTCGTAAACTGACATTTTCAATCGAGAATAACTTTATGATGCAGACACAAATCGACTAATGTTTCTATGGGGTTATGTTGACAGATG
>NW_012132774.1:0-2061 GCF_000143395.1 Atta cephalotes | reverse complement strand
AGCCGCACGTGCGACCACACGAATGTAGTGCGGTTCCACCGTTTGGAAAAGCGCATTTATCGTGTTTACGATGCACGCCGGACGACATGCGATCGCTTAATAATTCGTTCTTCTCTAAACAATATATCAGAACGAGAAAATATAATATATAGGAACGAGGGAGAGACATATTTTACGTGAAATCTTCGAGAGATGCCAAGAAAATAAAAGAAAAAATTTGGCAAACACGGCGCTGAAACATTCACTCTAATATCTAATAACGAATGATCGTTAGTAATGATTAGATAATAATGTATTAGTTAATTAATGATTCTACGAATTTGCAACTTTTGTGCACGCGCTTATATTCATATACATAATATACAGTGACTCGCATTAATATTCGGACATCATGATACTTTAGAAATTATTACTTTCTAAACATAATTTTTGTTGGAGTAAGAAATTTACGGCTTTTGTTTTAAATTGAAAAATTCATTATAGTTATTAGAAATATAAATTTTATTTCTATAATTACATTTATATGGTACAGTTTCGAATATATTAAACTATAGACAGAATTTTGCTTAATTCTGGTATCGCAAAAATATTCGGACACTTGACAAGATATAATAATATAAATATATATAAACGAAATGATAATAATTTTAATACTTTGTTGGATAACTTTTTTGTTTAATAACATGTTGTAAACGTTTAGGCATGTTAGAAATAATTTTTATTAAATAACCTAGTATAATACGCGTTCATTTCTCTTTTAATCGTTAATTTCAGTTCTTCTTTTAATCTTGTTAGCGTAATCTGAATGTTATGATGTAATAAATTCCATAAATTTTCTGTGAGAAATCTGATGACTATGGAGGATATAATACTTTTGAACAGTTGTATAATAAATATTCTTGATTTATTCATTATTCGTGATTTATGTTTTGGATCATTGTCTTGATAACATTTGGAACCACCTCGTATATATTAGTACTTTTTATTAAATTGTCTTTTAGAATCCTTAAATTTACATTTATTTTTATCCAAAATTCCGTCGATGAAAATTAATTCACTTCTTTACTTGAAATACAATCATAAATCATTAAACTTCTATCACCGTATATCACAGTTGGCTTCAAAATTTTCAGGTTGAATTCTTCGTTCGCTTTTTGTCATATCATTTTCTGTCCGTCAGATCTAAAAATGTTAAATTTGCTCTCATCAGCAAATATTACATCATTCCACTATATTTGTTCTTTAGAAATAAATTCCTTGATTCCGAAAATTAATCTTTTCTTTCGATTCGCTTCATTTATGAATGATTTTTTACGAGCAACTCTATCGTTGGAACCACTTTCTTTTAATGCTCGACGAACTGTATTAGAATGTACCTTCTTGCTAGTCTCTTCGTATAATTCTGAGATTAATTTTGTAGTACTTAATCCAGGATTTACTTTCCTAATAATTTTACGTTTATCTCGTGAGTCAAATAATTTCGTTCGAAATGTAATGTCCTTTCTGAGGTATTGATTCAATGCGATCTTCAATGCGAACATATTTTTTTACAATATCTGCTACCGTACTCTTACTCAAATTTATTAATTTACCGATTTCTCAATATGATTTGCCTTTTTTATAATGAAAAATAATAAGTTGGCGTTAATCAAATGATATTTTTGCCTTTACGTTTCACTTTCACTGTTAACTTGTGTGATATTGGGGAAATTAGATTAACTCAATTCAACATGAAATAAGTCATATATTTTGTGACTTACATACGATAAATAAGTAAGGAATAAGCTAACTTTTCGAGAGTCAGTAAATATAAAATATATTGAGTGTCCGAATATTTTTGCGATTCTAAAATTAAGGATTAACTTATTTAATATTTTTTACATTGAAAACTACATTAAATACTAAAATACTTAAATAAAGAAAATTAATGTTTTTTTACATCTATAATGAGCATTTCCAATGTTTAAAAAACCGTTTCTTAATCCTATAAAAACTATATTTAAAAAATAATAGTTTTTTTATTATTATGATGTCCGAATATTAATGCGAGTCACTGTATAT
>NW_012132773.1:0-2060 GCF_000143395.1 Atta cephalotes | reverse complement strand
AATTTTGAAAAGAAACTATTACGTGTTATTTATTAAAAAATACATTATTTATATTATAACATTTTCGACTCGTTATTCTTACTCGTTATTTTAACTCGTAACAAGCAATAAATTTCTTTTTTCAAATTATTTTTCAAAAATGACTTTTTCTGAACTACATAGTTTAGTTCAAATTATTATTATCCATCATAAAAAAATTGCAAATGTCATTATCAATCATTATAAAAAGTAACGTTACTTACTTCCCATCCCATTTTTATTTTACATAATCTCTTACATAAAAATTACCTGAAGCTATTGCCTGAGTAGACTTTTTATGACACACTTCCTTGTCTCTAGAACGCTAAGATAAATAAGGATATCAGACAAAAAATTTCCAAGTATTGTTCCAAATGTCAGACCTAAATATGACGAATTCTCTTGCTTTTGCCCGAGAAATGTGGCCGCTATTAATTTCAGGGTCGAAGATTTCACAGGCGGGCGGGTGGATACGTCCTAAAAGACAGACAGCAGCTGGAGGAGATTCCGTGCCACGTTCGTGACCGACATTAGTAACTCTTTTTTCGGGATACCATGGCACCACTTTTCCTTTTCGTCTGCCTTTATATGATCGCCTCTCTCCGAATCTTCTGACGAATCGCCGAGAATTGTTTTCGTGTCGAGTCCCACGGAAATCAGTCAGGGACGCCACCCCGAAGAAAATTTTCTTTGCAATTAGATCCAATTATGTATCACCACAGAGATTTGAGCTACCGCCAATTATACCGGCCACGAATAGGTAGTTAACCCGCCGGTAAATATATCTAAAACCGCACGCATCTTTAATTAAGGATATACCAACAGAAAACACGAAACTTGGAATTAACTTGATAGCTCTATGATTTTTGTATGAATAAAATCCGTTAAAAGATCCGTTATCAGTTTCGTTTAAAAAACGATTTTATACATTTTTGAATAAAGTTCTAAAATCAAGAAGTTTAGAATAATATTATAAAATAATTTTAATTAATTTTAAAATAATATTATAATATTATATAATATTATAATATACATTAATATTACTATATACCAATAAAATATATACACATACACTTGTATTAATTTTAACGCAAATAATTTTAATAAAATCTACGATTTTTCATCGTAATTGATAATTAAGATCAAAAGGATGTCTAATGATTTAAGACTCGCTCGATCAGCAGGGCCGACTAGATCTCGTTACCTCAGTAATTAAACTCCGCAAGACTCTCTTCTCTTGACGACACCGCCGCAGGGGAACCTCTCAAGTTTGCGTTTGTAGCAGCTAAATGCGTTTGACAACGGAAGCTCGTGTCTCCCCTTGTCGCTTGTTTCAACCTCGAGGCTTATATTCTAAGACCAGCACGACGAGATAATCATGACAACGTTAGCATAAGAAATATCCGTTCTTAATTCTATTATCGTTTTCGATTTTTAATCTTTATGCAATGCTATTGGTTATCTTTTTTATCATAGAAATAATTAATTAATTATTTATTTATTTATTTATTTAGTTTTTTTTAATTGTATTATAATGAAGCTTTTAGATAATAATTAAACAAAATAATAAGTCTATGTACGTATATTGATTAACATGCAGAATAATAAAAGAATAAATATATAATATAAACTGCAAATATCTATTTACCGTCAATCTATTTTCTGTAAGACAATTCATAATTAGCTGATGTTACGAGCGGGGTAGAAGGGTTTTCACAGTACATAGATCCCCATGGGAAATTCTCGGTAAATAAAGGAAAACCGGACAACAACTGACCCTTGGCTCGTTGATGCAGGTCAAAGTTTAGCCCTAATATTAATTTAATAACGTCAAACGCGGACAATTGACAGGCAATAACAGCCGAGCAATCAGACGACGTTCGACCAGGGTAGTTAAGAACCCTTCCGCTATGTGTCGGGTGGAAAAAGGGCCGAAAAAGTCGATCGACGGAGGAAGTAAAAGAGAGAGAGAGAGAGAGAGAGAGAGAGAGAGAGAGAGAGAGAGAGAGAGAGAGAGAGAGAGAGAGAGAGAGAGAGAGAGA
>NW_012132772.1:0-2059 GCF_000143395.1 Atta cephalotes | reverse complement strand
CGTACGTCGTCGTGTGTGTGTGTGTGTGTGTGTGTGTGTGTGTGTGTGTGTGTGTGTGTGTGTGTGTGTGTGTGTGTGTGTGTGTGTGTGTGTGTGTGTATACGAGGGTCGTTTGATAAGTTTGGTAAAAAAGCAAATAAAACACATTTTTTTGGAAAAAATCTGCTATTTCTCAACATAGTCTCCATCAAGGGCTATACACTTAGTCCAACGAATTTCCAATTTTTTAATACCGTCGGAAAAGTAGGCTGTCTCAAAGTATGCAAAATATTCATTGACGGCGACAATGACTTCCTCATTTGACAAGAATTTCTTCCCACCGAGCCAAGTTTTTAAGTTTGGGAACAGAAAGAAGTTACACGGGGCCAAATCCGGAGAATAGGGTGGATGAGGAATCAATTCATAGCCCAATTCGTGTAGTTTTGCCATTGCAACGGTTGACTTGTGAGATGGCGTGTTGTCTTGATGGAAGAGCACTTTTTTACACGCCAATCTTGGCCGTTTTTTTTTCAGCTCTTCTTTTAAACGGTCTAATAACGTTGCATAATATTCTCCTGTTATTGTCTTATCCTTCTGCAAGTAGTCAATTAGGATAATTCCTTGAGAATCCCAAAAAACAGTGGCCATCACCTTTCCAGCCGACAAAACAGTCTTCGCCTTTTTCGGCGCATTTTCACCAGACATTATCCACTGCTTTGACTGCTGCTTCGTTTCAGGAGTGTAATAATGGATCCAAGTTTCGTCCACAGTCACGAATCGACGCCAAAAGTCCTGCGGATTGCGCTTAAACATTGCCAAACACTGCATTGAAACGTCCTTTCGCATGCGTTTTTGATCGAGAGTAAGCAATCGCGGCACCCATCGCGTACACAGCTTTTTTACATGCAATTTTTCGTGCAGGATGTTATGCACTCTCTCCGTGGAGATGCCTACGGCCTCAGCAATCTCACGCACCTTCATTCGACGATTTTCCATAATCATACCATGGATTTTTTCCACGATATCCAATGTAATCTCAACAGGTCGTCCGGAGCGCGTTTCGTCTTCAGTGCAGGTTCGGCCACGTTTAAATTCGTTTATCCAAAAATAAATAGTCTTCAATGCAGGAGCAGAGTTCCCATGAACTTCGTTTAACTCGGCTTTGATCTGCGCTGCTGTCCACTTCTTTAAATAAAAGTGTTTTATTACTGCACGGAATTCGTTTTTTTCCATTTTTGCGGAAACTGCTAAACCACTCGCTTCAAATGACTACCAAACGTGAATTATGCGTCCTTTCTGGCTGAAATTTGGCCTGAAGAGGTTCGAAGAGTGGATCTTTCGAGATGTCGCGTCATCAAATGGATTGTAGCGCCATCTCATGGAAATTTATCAAACTTATCAAACGACCCTCGTATACTTAGCGAATCATATATGTAATGTATATACTATATATATGCTACACTTCATGTATATATTATAAGTATACTATAATATTATAAATTTAGTCTGGAAATGCAACTCGCAACTCCACTTACTCATAATAGCAACTTGCTCTTAAAATTATAAAAGTTTACATTTTATTGGTACAAAAGTTACACTTCACTTGGCTTTCCCTCTCTCTCTCTCTCGCGCGCGCGCGAATAAAAAATTAGAATACTCCAGAATACACAACAATGAAGTCATAGCTAAGCTATCCGAAACAGGATTTCTTTTTTCAGAGTATTCTGTCGCTTTTGCGAAAACAGTTCATAGCAATTACAATCGCATATGCAATAAAAAATACGATGATTATATATTGAAAAACACGAAATACGTCACAGTTTGAAAATTTCTTAAATTTGACGCATGGTGGCGCCTGAGGCATTAAGATGTTTCATGTGTCATACAACAAAGTTTTTCAAGCTTGATTGGATAGAATATAAAGATTCTCATTTCTTTCTATATTGCAATCAACAAACTTGAAAGCTTATCGGTTTCAAGGGCATTGGATAAAAAGGGAGAGAAAGAAAGGAGAGAGAGAGAGAGAGAGAGAGAGAGAGAGAGAGAGAGAGAGAGAGAGAGAGAGAGAGAGAGAGAGAGA
>NW_012132771.1:0-2061 GCF_000143395.1 Atta cephalotes | reverse complement strand
ACACACACACACACACACACACACACACACACACACACACACACACACACACACACACACACACGCACGCACGCACGACGACACAGCACATAAGAGCTAAAAAGGCTTATGCTAGCATATTCGCGTGCACGCTGCAGTGGAAGAGCGTTCTGGTAGTCTTCACGCAGCTTCCGAGATCAAGTATTGTGAGATATCTGTGCAAATATTTCGTAATAATTCACGAGCTCTCGTATTGTTAAAACACATCTCTCCGCAAGAGATATTCCGAGCATTAATTCCGAAGTAAAATGCAAAAGTACTGATCGGAAGCTGATAGAGAAAAGTATTCGAAACGGTTGCATACACACCGTTCATAAGTTCGAGATTGCAATTTTATCGCGTCTCATCTGGAAAATTAGAAAATCTTTAAAAAATCTTTTAAAAATTTTGAATCGAGAAAATTATAACAAAAAGTTTTTTCTCTTCTTTCTTTTTCCATAAACTCTTTAACTTTAAAGTTAGAAGAAATTTTGTAAAAATGAGTTCAGAAAGCCTACTTTAAAATATTTTTTCGTTAATTTTTTTCTAATGATGTTTCATCGAGCACTTCAAAGTAAAACAAAAATATTTAAAAAAATATTAATCTTTGATGTTTTATGTAATTTAGGAACAAGACATTGTACAAATGAAACTAAAAAAACAAATTTGCATCTCTTGAAAACTTTTGCATTTTTAAAAACTTTTCTACGACTTTTTTTTTCATCAAGATACTCAACCTTCCATGAAATGCGAGAAAATTGTAAGCGCTCTTGAACTTAAGAACAATAAGGTATATAAATATATATATCTTTTTTTAAAATGCATTTTATCTATCCTCTCGATGCTTTCTCATTTCACATGCTTTATCTATCGTGCTAAAAATGAAATGGGAATAATAGCAAAGAAATGGAAAGATATACGTTAATTAAGTATCTATATTTATGGTCATTTTAACTCGGATGGCAAATCTTTTGTAAAAAAAAGGTGTTCTAATGCAGGGAGACATGTTAACATTAATTAGACAATTTATACTCGTCTCACCTTTATTTTATTCATTTATAAATAATTTCATCCAAATAGATTTAATCATAGGGAAATAAAGAGGCATTTCGGTGAATAAAATAATAATAATAATAAAACTCTTCGACTTTCCCATTTTTCTTGCATTCGGTACGGTTCTATTGTTTCCATTCCGCTTTTCCTTGCGTGCAATATATTACGTCACTTGTGTGCATGTATGTGAATTATATGTGCTGAGAGACGCGAGCATATAATATACACATACGTGAAAGTACACCACTATATATGTTGATATGTATTAATATATATACGTATAGATCACAAGAATATATATCGAAAAATTGAGTCAACATGCTTGCTGATGGCAGGCTGATAGCAGTCGAGTGTTGGTGCTCGGAGAGAAGAGAGAGAGAGAAAGAGAAAGAAAAAAGAGAGTGGTAATTGTAGTGTGGTGGTGGCGGTGGTGTTGTTATCACAACTAATTGCCGCTATATTTGTGGCCGTCAGCGCCGATTTCGCTTACGATAGGTTTACCGTTGTCGAGTGCGCAACAAAAAATGGTACATCAATTACAGAGACATTTCCAATCGCGACATTATCGTCATAACGAATGGTCAGCTAACAAATTGTGCAGTTTATTTGTATGGCTAATTCTGACAATTCTAACGATGCTGCTAATAAAATAAGAGCAGTTATCGGGTCTTTTCTATCGATTTAAAAATGGTTCCGTTAAAAATAAGAGAGATCAAACTGACTGGAGAAAAAAGTACGTATTAATAGAAAACACACACATATTGTCATCGAGATGTGAAGGATATAGAGCGTAAAATATGTAAAATAATCTGTACACTGAGAGAAAAGTGTTTCGTATTTACGACTATAATTGCACGGTAAAATAATTATGATTAGAGCTCCATTTTTAATTATTACTTTATAATGTTAGTAATAATAATTATATTTATGATTTTATATAAAAGTATATATACATATATATATATATATATATATATATATATATATATA
>NW_012132770.1:0-2060 GCF_000143395.1 Atta cephalotes | reverse complement strand
CTCGTCCTCCTTCCCCCCCTCCCCTCCCTCCTCCCTTCCTTCTCTCTCTCTCTCTCTCTCTCTCTCTCTCTCTCCCTCCCTCCCTTTCCCTTTCGTATCGGACTTATTTCCCATATATTCGATATCGAACGGCAGCACGCCTATATTATTCTTCGTGGTTCGCCATCATCTCGAATCCTCGATTTTTCAAGACAAGCGCAACCGACTCTTTCTCTTCTTCTCTCTATCTTTCGTTGTAGTCGGCAGTACGGAGCGATAATATATGCGCAGTCACGTTTTTTGATCGATGCCACGTACCTTCGGCACGTGTCTCCCGTCGCGGGAAAAACTCGCGAGAAGAACGACATGACGTCGCACGCCACGTTTCGCTGTTTGTTATACCGACACGCAGAACTAGCATCGATGTGTTTTCTCCTAGAATGTAATTCGGTGTCTATATACAATCCTATATACTTGGATAATGTAGATTTACTTTACTAGCATCTAATAATCGTGTTTAATTATGTTACGCCTACCCGCGACATATTCTATGAGCGAATGCACACATCTATTTGAAACATGTCGAGGTCAGTCCTTCCTACATGAGTAAGGATGAAATCTCGAATTCTTTCTTAAGTGGTCTAGGATAAACTCGATTTCAGAGAGCTCTCTATTGCGATTTATTGTGTCTTTCTCAGAAACTGTCATCCACGCGGACTTGTGAAATATTTGATAAACTATACTGTTGTCATTGCCAACCTGACCAACTTACTTTAGAGCCCAGACTGAGCGCGAGAGAGAAGAGAAGGAGGAGAGAGAAAGAAACAGTAGAGGTATGGAATGAGTGGTGCCTATTCATTACAAATTATCTAAATGGCAGTGATTTCGGCGGACCGGCTGGCCGTTTGACGAGTAAGTGGCGGGTTCGCCGGTCCCAGTGACTGTCATTCCGTGCCGGCCGCGGGCCAATTGGCAGCCGACGGCCAACGGGCGACCGAATCGTCCGACAACCACTGCGGGACTCGGCCCATGACCGGCCCTAAAATTGGACTTATTACAACTTATAGAGCGCGATTTGAACGCTCCGCTCAATAACATACATTATCCCCAATCCATATGATTTAATGAAATCCCTCTAAACTCGCCACTTAGCCTCAGTACCTTCTCGCGCAGCGCCCCTTTTTGTATATGTGCCCTCGCACGGACTGGCACGTATATACACGAAAGAAAGGAAGAGTGAGACCGAGAAATGGACACAAAAGCAAGAAAGAAGACACGTTATATTGTAGGTATCTAAAACGCACTTTCGCGATTTTACAGCTCCGACAATACGTATTTAGCAACCTCAATGCATGCAGCGTCGGCATTCCACGATCGATGAAGACATTTCGAGGTTCTTGACGCGTGACGCTACGCACATCGCTAATCTCCCTTAAAGAAAGATAAGAATGATACGTTCGCATCCTTCTCTTTTTTAATTTCAAATATCCATCATCTAATTCAACGCTCTATTCATTATAAACGAATACTCGAGCAAGAGAGTGAACATGCAACGCACAATTATACCTGAGAATCGTCGCGTCTGGTAAGAACGGACATTTCGAGAAGATATCGGGCAAAGGCCCGAAAGAAGGGAGCCATTCCGGGCGGCTCAATCACCCTCCGGTCGCTGGGATCCTAAAGCCAAATGCGAAAGACGATAAAACACAAATTGAGCTAAAGGCTGCACTCCTATAACCTCCCGCCCCCTGCCTCCGCGCAGACGATGAACGCTCCCCGCCACCTCCCCTGACCCTTCCCCTCTCTGAAGCTGATGAGGTGACAACCCATAATTATACATACCGCTTTCTGTCTGAGGCTGACTGCGGTGGCATGCAGAAGAGAGGCCTCCATCATTCTCCTCCGTTCTTCTTCGCTCTCGCCCCGCCGTCGCCTCATCTCTTACCTCTTACCCCTATTTCCTTTTCTCCATTCTTCTCCGTCTCTTTTCCGTTCCTCTCCCTTCTCATCTGCGTCTTCCCCTTCACCATTCTTCTCCATTTTCTTCTTCTTCTTCTTCTTCTGTATATATATATATATAT
>NW_012132769.1:0-2058 GCF_000143395.1 Atta cephalotes | reverse complement strand
TAATATATATATATATATACTATATATATATACACACACACACACACACACACACACACACACACACACACACACACACAAAATTTCTTATAAACTAAGTCGATTTAAATGAAAATGAGATCCTACTTGGTTTTTGCTGTCAATCTACCATTAGATTATATCAGCAGGCTCTGCTCGGTTTCTGTTCGCAATTTGCTATCAGATTATATCAGTAGATTTTACTCGGTTTTATCAACAATCTTTTAACAAAATATGTCAGCAGGCTTTGTCGACAAATCCATAGTGCGAACACAGATGGTTATGATTTTGTAATCAAAATTTGATCGAGTTTGCGCACAAATTGTTAATTCGCTTGCACTACATTAGTGCATACTATAGCTGCTTTATATGAGTAAGTAAACATTAGTAAAGTTAAATATAAATTTAAGTAAATAAAAATTTTAAACGACACATTATTTAAAATATATGTGTATATATCATTTTATAGCCAAAGTTGATTATATTGTATCACTGCATTGAGATATTTTATATAAAAGTTTTTAATGCACTGATCCAGTGTAGCGAATGATCGAATTCACTATAACATTTTACTATTAGAATATACCAGGTGTATAAGATTAAATCCGCTGTTTTTTAGTAAGAAAAACACATTTTTTTTCTAGGAAGCAAAAACAAATTTATTCAAAGTAGTACTTGCGCTAACTACACATTTTTCCCATCTTTCGGGCAATTTGTGTATACCATGCCAAAAAAATTCCTCATCTTTCGAGGCAAACCACTCATCAAACCATTTTCGAACGTTTTTGTAAGAATCGAAGTACCGCTTAGCGAGCGCGTGGTCCGTCAACGAAAACAGATGATACTTAGAAGGTGCCAGGTCTGGTGAGTAAGCGGGATGAGATAACACTTCCCAGTTGAGTGTCTCCAAGTAGTTTTGGACCATTGTTGACGTGTGCGATGGTACGTTGTCGTGAAGGAAAATCAGCTTGTCATGTCTTTTTCGATAATGAGGCCTTTTTTCACGTAGAGCACGGTGCAATTTGATCAGTTGTTGGTGGTAGCGGTGAGCATTAACAGTTTCACCAGGTTTTAACAGCTCATAGTAGATGACACCCTCCTGATCCCATCAAACGCAGCATCGTCTTCCGTCCGAAGCGATTTGGTCTTGAGGAAGATGTTGATGGTTGGGCGGGATCAACCCAAGATTTCTTGCGTTTAGGATTCTGAAAATACATCCACTTTTCATCGCCTGTCAATCCGATGCAGGAACGACTTTCTTTTTTGTCTGGCAAGCAGAATTTGGCATGTGTTTTGGCGTCGCTCCATCTGCCTATCATTCAGTTCATGCGGCACCGATCTTTTGAACTTTCCCCATGGCATGTAGCCGCATGGAAATGGCTGCTTGAGAAACACCCAATTGCTCGGCAAGCATTTTTTGCGTTTGGGTGTTTCCATCCTCGTTCAAAATGGGGTGTACCATCCTCGTCCAAAAGAGCCTGCAATTGACAGTCCTCAACCTTCCTGGGCCGATTTTCACGCTTCTTGTCACTCAGGTCAAAATTGTCATCATTGAACCGGCGAAACCAATTTTTGCACGTTGTTTTCGATAAAGCATTGTCGCCATAGGCTTCAAGCATTCGATGTGATTCGGCAGCCGATTTCTTCAAATTGAAACAGAAAAGCAAAGCTTCCCGCATATGCTTTTTTTTTAGCAAAAAACTACACATGATTACGAAAGAAAAAAATCTATGTGTTGTATGAAATTGCTGATGATATGCACTGGTTAATGTTGACAGATGTCAAACACATAAAAAAAAGTGTGTTGTGTGCCCAGGGTAGCTTTGTACGCTCACTAATGCCACCTATGAGCAAACAGCGGATTTAAGCTTATACACCTGGTAAACTATAAAGATTCTAACAACGAATATTGTTTTCAATTTATGTAAATATAATATATGGACTTCTTGAAATATATGGGACACACACACACACACACACACACACACACACACACACACACACACACACATATATATATATATATATATACATATATTA
>NW_012132768.1:0-2061 GCF_000143395.1 Atta cephalotes | reverse complement strand
AAATACATAATTATTTGTTACAACTATATATACTATATATACATATATATATATATTGTGATGTGACATTTATATCGTCTATCACAAGTCTTTTGACTTGACCGAAAATAGTGCGGCATTTTTTCCTGTGTCCTTCCGTCGCAGAGGATGAGCGTGTCAGTGCTTATCACGGTTTTTGGGTGATTTTCGATATTACGTTTCACCAAGTATTATTTTCTCTTGAGCGTTTCTTTAAAATTTTTGGCGGCTGCGCAAAATACTGTTACGATAAAGCATCTCACCATCTCCAGCGGATGTCGAAGAAGAGGACAGGAAACATACTTGCGGAAATACGAGGTCAGAAAGGAGAACGCAAGTAACACCGCTTTACTCTTTACTATAAAATTCTATTGTGAATGTGTGATCCTTTTGCCGGATTCTTTCTAAGAAATTGTCCAAAAAGGGAAACATGCGACATGAGAGGATATCACTTCTTCTATCAACCGAACAGGACTCCACTGCCGATGCCACAAAGAGGACTTTGCAGGACAAAGACTCCCTGCTGCAAAAGAGGAAATCGTATGGCGGAAGATTATTGTCATTACATCCGAGAGGCTCTTGAGTCCGAATGATGCAGAGGAAGGTTTATAAGCAATTGCTAAAAATGCCCGCCATCAGTCATATCCCGCGCGCCGACTCTAGAGCGCGCGACGCGACAGCGACTCGCGAGGGTGCACAAAATCTGCAAGAGAGATCGTAATCAAAAAGCGATGAGACTTATCAATGAGTCTGCGATGCTTGCGCGTTCCCGGAAGAACCCCGAGCCGGCACTTGTGTTGTTGCGAATAGATGACGATATAGAGAGAGAGCGAGAAAGACGTGCGAAGTGAGGACACAAAATAGCCGAAGCCACTAACGACGTTAAGTTGAGAGATAAAGCGAGAGCCACTAAAGGGAGGTGAAACGAGCGCAGCGTACCGTATTGTAAAGCCGCCGATTTTCCGATTGGAGAGATCGCACAAATCCGCGAATAGATTACTTCTTTTTAGTTTTGTTGAGACGGAGATTGTTGTAAGAAACCACCGCCACAGCAGACGCGCAGCGCGTAATCGTGCCATCTCGTCTCTAATACCATTCGGATCTCGTTAAGTCCGATTTAGTTTTTCTATACGTCCGCCACAGGTCATTTCGATTATTATTGCGTCGTATTTTGTATCGCGGTTGAGTGCCGGAATTATGTTAAATTTCGGATCGTAATTTTCACGTCCTTGTGTTGTACGTCGTAATTTGATGTCGCGCTTCATTGTTGAATGTGAGATTTCAGGTGATATTTGTGTACCCTCTGTAATTTCGTCATTTTCTGTCAGGACAGATATTGTTATTCTCGCGGTCGAACTTCGTGCATGCAATAGTAACGGTCAAGCGCCATTACGATTGCCATTGCTTGGCTATCTTACGTTGCGCGACATCAACGATTCGTAGAGTGATTTGGAAATTTAAAGCAAGATAAGTATTTCTTCTATCTAACATCACGAGTCGAGAACGCCGCTTACGAGGGCCATTCAGCTCTCCTCAACGCCTTATGCATAACCATTTAACATCTAGCGTGACATTGTATGTAAGCAAGCAATCGAATATATTTGTTATCTTTTCTTGTTATAAATTCTGCATCTTATATTATCGCCTTGCTCATTTTCTTAGACATCCTCCATTCCCGGCCACAAATCATTCCCTCTACTCCCCTCTACTAATCTCATGGTTGAGCAGTCGGTTATTCCGACCATCCGCGTTCGTGATCTTGTAGAGAACTTTGGAATTCACGTCAAATCTTCGAACTACTTACGAGAAAAAGTGGCACGCTCACTCATGCCCGGTATTGTAAGAATAATTGAAGTCTGTTAGATTAATTGATATTATCAGCTCTAAGTGAAAAGTGATGACTATCGGAGAAACTGTAAAGAATTACGATCATGAATCTGCGACAAAGATTTTGCACCACGCTCGTGAGTGCGGTCGTAATGTGTGTGTGTGTGTGTGTGTGTGTGTGTGTGTGTGTGTGTGTGTGTGTGTGTGTGTGTGTGT
>NW_012132767.1:0-2061 GCF_000143395.1 Atta cephalotes | reverse complement strand
CACACACACACACACACACACACACACACACACACACACACACACACACACACACACACATATATATATATATATATATAAGTGTATTCTATTTAAGAGAGAAGGCCATAAGTGTGCTTGCGCAGTGCTTGTACGTCTACGTTGGGTTGCCTGACCTCTGACCCAGAGACAATCGTTAAGGTAGCGCATTGAGCTGGCGTGTCCGGACCACAGATATTTAATTACCTTCGGAGCAGAACCGAGCTGAGTCCCTGTCGGAGAATCGCAAATGCTGAAGATGCGTTTGCAAGAAGAGGATAGATGAAACGAATGGAACGATCGTCCAACGAAGAAGAATATTATAAAAACCGATCGGTGAAAATCGTAACTCTCGGCTTATATCTGCATGCGCTTAACTTCTACTTGCCCGCGTTGTAACAGAATTGGCGGTGAAGATACCGTTTCTTGTTGCGACCGACCGTGTATGCTTTTTGGGTATTCTCCTGGAGCGCGCGACACGGACCTCTACATCTGCGTATATAACTCAGAAGCCCGGCTTTAATATCGATTACAAATTGTTGAAGAATGTTTCAAACATCCATTATTTCATGGTCTTTTTTGTATTTCTTATTAGTTATCCTCCACTCTATGATTTTGTAAAATTATTAATTTTGTCATTTATTAATTATCATATTTTATTATTTTTTTCTGTATTATGATCTCACGCAAAGTAAAGTAATGTTTTGAAAATCAAATGTTTCCTGATAACTTCTGTTGGTGTCTTGTTTCCTGGCGAGTTCAAGTATAATTGTCCACAGTATTCACAAGAAAGGCATCTCTCTAATGAGATTTCTTGGCGCTCAGGTTAGGGGTGGACCTCGTTGTTATTCGTAAATTGCAAGGAAACGAAAAGCCAGATACAAGGAACAGCATACGCATGCTCATACAGTATTCGTGGGACGCGTATGCACACGAAAGGTGTATACGAAAGATATCCTGTACGAGAGAAAGAATAGTAAAAATCGCAAAGACAATACGATGTCGTCGGTCGATGCACACCGTAGACATACGTTCCCACTTGGGTAACCGAGGAGAATACCCTTGGATTGTCAATTAAAGAAATCGCAGGAGAAGGATACCGAGCTCGTATTCCTGGCATAAGCCACTAACGCAAAAAGAATCGAAAAAAGATAGAAAAGGCGAAAAGAAAGAATAAACGGTCTGCGGTCTGTAATGCGTACGAGAGTTGTGCTCCGAACGAGCTCCAAACGAGCACGGAAGATGCGGAAGGCATTGGAGGAGAAAGAGGCGGTAGCGAAGAAACGGAGAGAAGCGGAGAGGAAAGAATTTCAGGGAGAAGGGGCTCCGATGGTGCTAGGGAGGCTAATAAATTATGCCTAACACGGGGAACAACTAGTTGATTATTTATTTAACAATAAAACGAGCCACGGGCCCTCTTCGCCCTCGGACCGACCGCGCTGCTTCTTCTTGCCGACGTGCAAATAAGTTTCGCGTTGACTTCACCGTGTTCGTTTCGCCATAGATCTATGTTTGTCTAGCGAGGAAATAATTTCGTTTTAATGACGTCATAAATAAAAATAGATAAATCTAACTTCCTGAGTGATTCTAGATGATAATGTGATTCACCGAGAAAATCGTGTCTCTAGTATTCGATTTTAGCAAGATAATTAGTGCTCAGATAATTAATGCTCACCCCGCTTGTACTATAATTACTGTAATTCTTAAAGACAGTGTTATTATTATATTTGATTCTTTCCAGCAAAAAACACAGTGTAACACAGTGATTATTTCATCTTTGTTTAGACTGAAAAAAATATTAAATTTTAATAATAAATATTTGTTTGAATAATTCTAAATATATATATTTACTAACGTAAACATATATTTAGTGATACACTGAAAAAAATCTTAATTTCAAAGAAATATCTTTTTGCTCGTATTCAAAAAAATTATTTCTTTGAATCAATGAATATTTCTTTGAAAATAAGATATTGTATTTTCAAAGAAATTTTTATTGTAAGAGAGAGAGAGAGAGAGAGAGAGAGAGAGAGAGAGAGATAA
>NW_012132766.1:0-2062 GCF_000143395.1 Atta cephalotes | reverse complement strand
TGACGAGAATTTGGCTCATAAACTGACATTTTCAATCGAGAATAACTTTATGATGCAGACACAAATCGACTAATGTTTCTATGGGGTTATGTTGACAGATGCCCAAGTTTATTGTATGACGTCTATGATCTATTTATTTCGACCGCCACTTACCGCTAAAGCCATCTATAGAAAAACGGCGGAAGCAAAGTTGTACACCTAATATATTGCCAAGGAGCTTTTTGTTTATCTAATGGAAATACAAAATAATCTCTTAATGTGTCTTTCTGTTTAGTAGCATTTTTACGAGCATTATTAGCATTCCTATTCAAATATTCAAATCTTCAAAAGCACTTAAGCCTGTCTGCTCATGCCAAGTATCTAAAATTTCATCGTGCTCAAGGGTTTCATGATCAAATTAGGTGGACAATATGCTCTTGGATTTGGCATGACATGCTACTCTTCTGCGATAATATAATTATGCAGACAAACTAGTGCTTTAATGATATGTGTAGTATTATTGGGATTGCAACATATTACATGAAATATATGACATAAAATGTATAAGGAATATTTGTTTTTGATAAATTTTTAAGTGAAGGAAAATACGTTCAATTTCAAGATCAATTCCAAATTTGAATTTACTTCAAATTCTTTGGAGTTACTTTGGAGTTATCATTACTTATAGAAAAGCTCCTGCAAAAGCAATTACAAAATTTTATTAGATCCTGTCCACAATAGAGGAAATATTAGGAATATAGGAATAAATATTAAGATTTTAACTTATCCGAAACCTGTATTCCTGTAACTAGCTTCTGATAAGCTATTAAAGGAATATATGATTAGATGATTAAAATCTTATTCATTCCTATTATATTCCTCTAATAGTTCCTTCATTATACTTAGATCCTTAGATTCTCTCAAATGTTAATAAAAAAAATCACATTTACCGCATTGACCAATGTCGATCCAAGTAAATTTAAATTAAGCACCACAAGTTGCTAATAAAATGATGCTAAAATATTGTTTATAATTAAAAAAATCTGATCCAGAGTTTGAAGGACAACGTATCTTAATATGTTTCCCATGGCTCCAATACATTGGGAAATTGTCATTTGAATAAAATTTATCATTCACTTTAGTCCATTTCTCTTGGATTTTATTTCTGGAAGATATGTAGACTGAAGAATAGATAAGAACTTTCCAAATAGCCTGGTATACCTCAGGAATAATTTTATACATTGTGGATCTTCCTATTCTATAATTCCACGATTCTAATCGCACAGAATTATCATGAGCAAGATAACTATAAAAAAATCGCAATTGACAAATATAGCACATGGAAAAATTTATAACATGATTTATAAATTCTCTTACGATAGCGTTAAGGCGACAGATAAATCCACTGGCAGAGATTTTCGAATGCAATTTTGTGGATCTGGCAAGAATGGTGATACAAGTTCAACCAATTGATCAAATTTGTGTGGCCACATACGAATAAATTCACAGAATTCTTCGTGATCGTGAATCTTCATATACGCGAATATTATCGTAGTGTCCTTCTGTTTTGCAAGTTTTATTAATCGGTTTTTATTTAGATCCACCATCGTCTTTGTTTCTTTTTCACTAACTGGTATAAACTAAGCATAAACTAATTTAATGCTGCTGTACTTAAGATAAAAAACGATAACAATAACAAATCTTGATTCTGAACCATTTTCTTCACACAAATATGCCACACCACGTGTGCAAAACTGGGAAAAGCTTATTATCTCATTTGGATTAGCTAACCTATTACGATTACGTTTGCTTGAAGCGTGCGATGTAAAGATGACGTGATTTACGACGTGCGAATGCGTGGTACGTAGTCTGCGTTCTGTGTGTTGCGCTTATGTAGACAGTTCTTTAGACAGCATACTGACAACCGAGGACGTACGCAACCAGCACACACGCACGCACGCATGCACGCACGCACGCACGCACGCACGCACGCACGCACGCACGCACGCACGCACGCACGCACGCACGCACGCACGCACGCACGCACGCACGCACGCACACACACACACACACACACACACAC
>NW_012132765.1:0-2062 GCF_000143395.1 Atta cephalotes | reverse complement strand
GAGAGAGAGAGAGAGAAAGAAGGGAGAAGGAAAGAGAAGTATATAGAAATATGGATGGCGGGCTTTCCGACAAGGCGATAATGCTGGACCGTAGCAAATGTAGCCGTTAATTGCAATTCCCATTTACACGAAAGTCGGATGTACGGATATGGCGCGTGTATGTAGGAACGTGTTACGCGTTCACGTTCTCACTATGTGAGGATGCAATACACGTTGCTGGTGGCGCACGTGTAACGGGTGTACGTACTTATATACGTAGGTACACCGCATACCTTAGGTCTAATTCACAGGGCGCGGTACCACTATCTCTTCCGTGCCACGACCTTTCTTCCGCGCGCACGGTTCATTTATCCCGTTCCCGCTGCCGCTTACCGAATTGCGCGGGCGTTACATTCGGGATCACAGGATATTCCACCTCCGTAAGTGTTCATTAAAGCCGACGGTATTCCGTATAAACGCTAATGCGACAAGCATACAGATCCTTAAATAAGAGACTGGTCATCATACGTTTGATCCTTTGTATTTTTCAGAATCTGTGTTTAATCCCTACAAATCTGATTATATTGGAACCATGTTAAAATTTTTTTTGAAATTTAGTTCATGCGCAACTTCAATAAGTAATTTAAACCAAACAATTAATTTTTTTCAAAATTTTGACTATTCCAACATATGCATTATGTACATCAGATCTCAGATAATGTTAATAGAATTAAATAATTTCTACGTCTTCAAATTTGATGTACAATGTTCGTAGGGAAGAATTAATACAGAATAAGATATCCAGCTCATTCTATATAAAACAAGTCCCGAAAAACATGACAATCAGAAGTTGTCTAAATGATGTCGAATCTTTTACTTGAGGATCTCTAGACGAACGGCGATGATGGCGGCGACGACGGCGACGGCGACAGTGACGACGACAATAGATTTATATATACGAAGCCGGAAGGATGTTAGGTCCCGATGATGGTAGCTAGCATAGCGTAGCCGGGCGCGGTTTCCGCGTGCATCCCGACGGTTTGACACGTATTAATTAATGGTCCCGTGCTATCTGGGTTATGCGTTGATTCATAATTAATCTACACGACGATAACGTAGCATTTAATATTCGCATACGTCGCCCGGTACACACGCGCGGATGAAAAATGTGCATCGCATCGGTGAGCGCGTCGCGCATAGCGTCATTACGATATTGAACGAAAATCATTGTCAATCCATATCATCGGTCGCACACTTTCTACCCTGTCGAACACGATGACGTTCTACACACTCCGATCAATCAGTAACGTCGACGATCACGCACGACGTTAAGTTAATGCCTCTCGCATCGCCATTACCAGCATCAAGATACACGATATTTCGTACCACATTCTCGTGTCGTAAGAATAAAGCCTCGATGGCTAGCTACACGTATATCGGAGATATAAATTGAAAAATGTGAACCCGACTCTCGGTTGCATGAGCTTGAGAACGCAGCTCTTCGCGGCAGCGTCTTCTTCCAAGAAGTAACATTGACTTTTACTCTGGCTCTCCTTTATGCGTTCCGCTGCCTGGATAAACCGGAGGAAGCGAAATAGGACATTATAAAATTCTTCGAACTTTGTACCGATTGCGGGATTTAAACGACTGCTCTACCACGAGGACCTACCGATTTTCTTCGAGAAACACTTCTTCTCCAAGCCGTATTTCTCATTAACGATACTCAAAACAAGGACTCTCCTTCTCTCGGCATACTCTCCGATCGATATTAATTCTCGAATATCTCTTCAAAACGATATATGCTGAGAGATACGTACTTTCGTACTTACACCGAACGTGTTAATGAAAACTAAATACGTGTGTCTATTATCTTCTCTGCTTTTGTAGTATGGAATTAATTCAGAGATAATACGGTCTTATCGTACTCACATCTCTCCAAAAATCACAAATTTATAAGGCTTGTAAAAAGAAGTTGAATATATACGAAGATATGAGCAAAATCATATAAACATAAATTAATGAATACAAATTAGTAGGTTTATATATATATATATATATATATATATATATATATATATATATA
>NW_012132764.1:0-2065 GCF_000143395.1 Atta cephalotes | reverse complement strand
TTGTTAATAGCATATCATAACAATGAAATAGAAGTTTAGTACAGTGCAGAACTAACGTATGCATAAAAAGAATTAAAGTTACAAATTTTTAAAATTTAGGTAGCTTATCTGGAGAAGAGAGGAGAGAGAGAGAGAGAGAGAGAGAATTTTAGATGAAAAATTTTATATCCCAGCTGCCACTCAAGTTACTTTTTATCATCTTTTTTGGAAAATCATTAAAGTCACTACTATCTAAAATGGATCACTTTTCTTTCTTTCTTGAATATGAAATTTGTAAAACATAAATATTCTACATTTAAAAATGTAGAAATTCAATGTACTTTTAAGTTACATAAATTAAATTCAATTTTATAATACTAAATTAAATTATGTATCTGTAACTGAAAGCTATATTTGTGTACATGGAATTTAATGTTTCATAAAATTTTACGAAGTTTAGTACATTTTTTATTAAAATTTTTTATCTGACGACTAGATGATAGCGCTAAATCCAAATTCATTTCGTTCTATCTCGGTTCTCTATTTCTTTCAATAAGCAGAACTATGTATTTCCAAAGAGATGGAAAACATGTATTGCATTTTTATTATTTTCTACGAACATGTCTTTGTACTTTGATTTAAAATATAAAAGAAAAAAAAAGATTGGTGGAAAAAAATGAAGAAAAAAATTACCTTTCTGACACACATAAAACTAATGATATATTCCCGTGATATTGTTAAATTTATTGAAAGCTATCAAGATATTATTTCGAAATCTAAAAATAATTGCTACCCGGTAATGGATAGTCAGAAAACGATTTTACAAGTCGCAAACAACATTCTCGTAACAGAAATCATACACTACCGTGAAAACGCAAAAATCAAAACTATAAAGTTCTGATGTTATTTTGCTGCAAAAGAAGCTTTTTTGTGGAAGACTATCGAGGTCTAACAAACAAAAAACGAAGGATACATACACAGATGCAAACGCGAATATATATCGCGTTTACAAAAGGATTGAACGTTACAAATTAAAAAAAATCTAAATGCCAAAAATTTGTAAAACGCGGTAAAATGAAAATAATATATTTTTCTATATGCAGTAATCGATAAAATTATATGTATTCGATATTTGCAATTATAGGAGATGAACTATTAAATTCTATTTTAAAACTGCGAATAAAGTTACTATAATATTATTGTTGAATAAGAACAATAAGAATCTTATTGGACCGTACATGTGGAAACACAAATAAGAAATAAAAGTCCACAATGATCGAAGCTGGGCATTATCGTTGAATGTTTAAAATTATATGGGCTCTTTTTATCATTAAAATTCTTTTAATGATTAAATTCTAAATTATTATTCTCTTTGGCATCTAGACTTTTTAATTTGTTCAATTAGAAACTGCGTTTTCCTCGCAAATGCCACAATCAATATCAACATTAATATTAGCATTGATAGCCATATCAAGCTCGATGAGGTCATTATCGTCATCGTTACTTTTACACGCGAGTGCCCATTATCCGCAGTCGGATGATCTCGCCCATAAAATCCTGTTAACTTTTTTTTCCGCCCCGGAAAGAAGCACGATAAATAATTATCACAGTCTGAACTATACGTCTAATTCCTACTTGCGCCCTACTTGCGGTACACAGCTTACATGACTAATCTACACACGGCCGCAATTATACCTCATTATTTCCAAAATATTCAATTCGTCGCTAGGAGACTCGTTATATACGTATGTATATATGTATAGATATACAGAATGTTTCAGGTGTCGTGCGCTTTCTCTCAACTACAGACATTAATCGAATAGAATATCCTGACCGTATCCTTTTGGATTGAAGACCGTAAATATTTAATGAATGAAATAACAGATGTCATTCAAACAAAAAATCAAATTTTCTCTTGCGCTTAAATTAAGTTTATAAGTTTTTTGAATATAAGGTATTTAATACTATACAAAACTGAATGATATCTCACCAAGGTAAATGGATATTTTAAATCCGTAGTGGATGGAACGTGCACGAGATCCGCGGTCGATATATATATATATATATATATATATATATATATATA
>NW_012132763.1:0-2064 GCF_000143395.1 Atta cephalotes | reverse complement strand
GAGAGAGAGAGAGAGAGAGAGGGTCAGAGGATGTCGGATGCAGCAAAACCTTAAATCCTTCTCGCCACCTCCGCCTGCAATCCCCAAGGGAGAGTCGGATTTACGAGCGCGCGGCCTAAAATCCGGATACCTACGGTATCAAGCATTCGACGCGGAGACCGGAGTTACAACGAGCGCGGCAAGGCACGAGAAGAGGCGAGGCGAAGCGAGACGAGGCAAAGCGAGACGAGGCGGGGCGAAGCGAGACGAAGCGAGGCGAGGCAAGGCAAGGCAAGGCAAGGCGAGGAGAGGAGAGGCGCGGTAAGGAGACTCGCTCTCGCAATAATTCGCGGGTAAATTTACCGCGAGTAACCGTCGCGCTCGCACGAACGCGAATAAGCGACAAGTGTGTACCTGTACGCGCCCCGATATCCCGCGGCCTCGTCGGCGATACACGCGCGAGGACCGACCGCATTTCGTCACGTATACCGGCTCGTTTTTCACCGCGCGACCGAAGCGCAGAGAAAGACAGCAAGAGCGAAAGAAAGAGAAAGAGAGAGAAAGAGAGAGGCGTCCTACTCTCGATAATTATCGCTGTCCCCGCGCACGTTTAGAATTTCAGAGCTCCAACTTTGCTAAAATCTCGGATGAAAGCGTATCGCGATGATGACAAGCATGAGCACGGCTGCGTACGTCTTTTTCAAGCTATGCTTGAGATTTATTGTTTCTGTTAATATTATAACGATATTTTATTATGTTTAAGAATAAATTCTTTGTTTTAAAATAGTATGTTAATATTTTAAATGTTCTTGATAAAAATAAAACATAAATAAGACAAATTTTTGTCTCTCACTAGGAATAGCTTTGTGTTAATGTGCCTCCAATTTGCCTATCCATATTTGATTCATTTTAACATATATATAGTTATTAAAATAGATAATAAATGTTAGCTAATTGTTTAATACTGCATAAATCATACTTTAATTGTACTCATCATTTCAATGTACATACATAACACAATGTTCTTATACATATATGGAAAAATTTAAAATCTTGCAGTATTACCGGACTCATATAAATTTCTTATATTTTCGAAAAAATATTTGCTATATTTTAATAGTTAAAAAATTAAACATACTTTGTGTCATATACATTAATAATTTAATTTAACAAGTATTTTTCTTGTTTACTTTTGCTTATGACTTCTTTCAAAAGTACATTAATAAGACAGACACAATAATCGATAGTTACCCTACGTATATAAATATGTAACATAAAAAATCCGTGATAAATGAATGAGGTAAGGAATTATCGCAAATAATCTTAGATTCAATCGATTTGGAGTTCATTAAAGCTAACAGAATTGTAATGCCAGGCGAGATTATAATTAATTAAATCACGTTAAAGCATCAGTTGGATACTATTGAAACACGGATGGATGACTTTCAAACCAAATTGCAGATGTACACGAGATCGATGATTTCTCCCGTGAAATAGCAATGTAATAAGACATTCGAGAAACAATAAGGTGTTCCGAGAAAAAGATAGACGGAATTAATATGCTTGATAAACTCATGATGACATTTATGTGAATAACATCTTGATAGGTTGTAACAGTGACTTGGCTCGGCTCGTGGTATCGTCGAAATTAATTCGATGTATAAAGAAAATAATTTTCTCTTTTTAACGATGGCCGCGACGCCGCTCGTATCTCTCAGTCCGCGTATATCGCGGAGAGCAGCTGACCCCAGTCCCGGACGTGAAATACGCGCGGCGGTTATGGCGTTGCTAAGAGCGTGGCGGCGTAACAAAAATATGATTTCGCGGATAAGGCGCGTTGGCCGTTGGTGTGACGCGGCTTCGATCTACGATTAACGAATCGAGTCTCGCGCGCGCCAACATTGCGTCGCGAGAGGCACGAGGAGCAAGCGTTCGCGACGGCGGGGAGAAGAGTCGATGGGCGGAAGGGGGGATGGGGGGGGGGGGAATGTGATGAGGGCGATGGGCAACAAGGCGACGACGACGCCGAGAGGAAAATCGATCGATGGCGTCCTGGTGTTATAGGACGAAGGCGCGCACGCATAT
>NW_012132762.1:0-2065 GCF_000143395.1 Atta cephalotes | reverse complement strand
TATATATATATATATATATATATCACACACACACACACACACACACACACACACACACACACACACACACACACACACACACACACACATATATATATATATATGTAGTCCTTCAAACTGCTTTTCGCCAAATTGTTTTTCCGGACTATAAAATTAAAGTAATTGCGAATTAAATTGACAAGCCGTTTTAATAATTGGATACTCAATCAGGTATCATGTTATAAAGATGTTAATATGTTGAAAAAATTTGCTTTTTCTAAATAATTATTTCTTATCTAATGTTTGAAATACAACGAATTCTGGGATCTGAAACATCTGGGATTGAAAATGGATGGATTAAAGTGTGGCATTATCATAAAAGAAAAAACTTTACCAGAGTAATTTTTAACATGAAATATAAATATATTTGGGTGGTATTGTACAGTCAGTGATTCGTTCGTATATACAGAATTATTTACATCATATGCCGAACATTACATGTCGAACATTCTTATCCCGACGATTCGCACACAATTTGCACACACGCACGCACTCCGTTCCTCCCACACGCGTGCAAACACGCAAGCGACGCGACTCACACGCGTCGCGCCGAATTAGTGATCCATACGTTATTATCGCTCTCACACGCATTCGTCAATTCTTGATTCGTGTTCTTTTTCTCTTTCTTTCTTTCTTTTTATAGTCTAAGTTTCGAATATAGTTTTTTTTTGGCGTTCGTATAACCGCATGTCGCGCAAATTTCCAGTCTGACTCTTATCAATGACACATCCGCCGACTTCCGAGTTTACGCTCCTCCCTCGCTCGACTAATAAAATCACGAATCGATATTGAATCCTTCCAAAAGATTCACTCATTTATTAATCTGTATGCGCACGCATATACAGGTGACTCAGAAATTGAAGAAATTAAAAATCTGAAGGAATCAAGAGACTTCAAAAATATTTCAATTATATCTCCCAATAGTTCTCTAACATTTAAAGAAGCAGCGTTAAACGACGTGCATCTCTGTGAAGCTTTTATCAATCGAGGAGATTAACGCTGTTATTATCATTTTGAGAAATAAAAAAATGTGCTCCATCCGGGTCACCCTGTATATTTGCGCACTTCGATACGAGTGATCGCCCATTCATCGAGCGTAACTCTAATATTGTAGGAATCATCCCGTCGTCAGCTGTCGTTTCACTAACAGAGAAGGTAAATTCCGTCAGTTTTTTTCCAAAGATAAGCGTCGAAGATAAAGAGAAGCGAAGGAGAAGCGTGATCTCGTCTAAAGTGTATGCAAAAGTGGTAACGGCGGAATATCCGTATAATCGCACGTATACATACAGTTGGCATATATAAGCGCGGGTCGTTTTTTATCGTTTCTTTATCTTTTTCCCTCTTTTCCATATCCTTCGCGATTCTGCCTTCTCTCTTTTTTTTCTCCCCTCTCCTTTCTGTCCCGCTCGCGTTTACTCTATTACTTCGTTACAACACTGGATGTCTCTTTTTTTCTCTTTTTCCTTTCTTTACTTTTATTCTCGCTCGACCTTCGCGTTCACCCTCTTCAGGTTTTTTTCTCCCCTCTTTTTGCACCCTATTCTTTCTTTTTCTTTTTCCTCTTCCTTCTCTTCGCTACTAACCGCACAACGAGGTATCCGTACTTTAGACTTTTCGACTACTAAGTTAGAGAATAAGCGTAGAAATGTATCACACTAGAGACTTGTACATTACCTTAAATGCGTAGGTAGGTATAATTCCTTCTCGTTTACTTCGTTTCTATTCTTCGCGGTTTTTCCTGATATCTTTTTTTTTGTTTACGACGTTTTCTCATGTTTTCTCACTGCTGTCTATAGTCATAGTAACGTTAGCGTAGTAGTTAGCTATATAGCCTCGCATTTCCCACCGCGGACTCCCACGGTCCTCCAAAACTCAGAAAGAGGGCACGACTATATAAAGAGAAACAGACATAGAGATAGAGATAAATAGATAGATAGATAGATAGATAGATAGATAGAGAGAGAGAGAGAGAGAGAGAGAGAGAGAGAGAGAACAAAGACGAAGTATAGATACAAAGAGAAGTAGA
>NW_012132761.1:0-2064 GCF_000143395.1 Atta cephalotes | reverse complement strand
TGCAGTAACCAATTTTTGGTTGTAGCAGCAAATTTTTACGTTAACCTATCGAAATCATACTGATATTGCGAATAGTTGCTAACGCAACTAAAAATTTGCTGCTACAACCAAAAACTGATTGCTGCAGCCATATAAAAATGCTATGCCATATTTTACTATCTATATTGTTGCAGCAACCAATCTTTTTTTTTCAGTGTACGTATTGAGACGAAAACTATAAACGACCTGCGCATAGGAATGTAACGCATTTCCGTAGTGAAAACAATAGATGACAGCATTCGTTGCATTTGTGCGAAACACGCGTTTGCATAACAAATTTGCCACGCAAGGCCGGTAATTACTTTTGTTCACCGGAAATATTTGTATTTGGCACGCGACATAGCGCGAGAACGCGAGCAACGTTATTAGTATACGCGCACGAAAACAATAAGCGACGTGGCAATTTTTACGTTGCATTTTGAAATATCATGTTTCGGCGTGTGGGACGAGTACCTACAGTGTGAATTATATTTCTGCGTCGGAAGTTTACATTTCGGATGATCGATACATCCATCGAGTGCGCGGGTTCGTCGAGGGCGAAGTGCTGACAAACGAGTTTGAAATGGTCGAAAATGTTTTCGGAGCGACCGTTCTCGCGCGCGCACCGCGTCAGATGGACACCCCGTTTCGGCGTTTCGGAAATATTTTCGCGATGTCGATACGCGATACATATCTCTATCGATACGATGATATGCCGCGTGGGAATAGAAACTTTCATTCGCGATCGCCACGCAAAACTGCCACATACAGGAGTGAATATTGCAACAAGAAAAATAAAAGCATTCACGAAAACGAGCGTTATCTTATAAAATAAATATGATCTTTGTTTAAATGTTCGCGTATACCTTTGCAATATATCATTGCATATCCGAGAGTGTGTTCACCGGGAGCTAAATTTCATATTTTTCGAAAGAGACGAATGACCGAATTCAACTGTCGTCAAACACATGTCCTAGACACGTGCTGCATGTATATATATCATATGGGAGACTGAGTGCCAAAATGCAAAAGTTATAAAATAAAAGAAGTTCAATAATAATCAAGAATTACATAACACGTTTCATTTATTAATATATTGATTCATTTTAGTAGATAGAATCTTTTTAGATAGAAATAGATAGAACATTTTAATAGATAGAATCTTATCAAGTAGTTGAATTAGTATTGGATTGTCCGGAAAGTTCGTGCCGCAAAAGATTTAAATTTAATAAATGTATACTAAAATTTAAATCTTCTGCGTTTCAATTTTCCTTCAAAATCGACAACCCAATAGATATCAACAAAACTTATTGTTGATCTAAATAATATTCAGTCAGTTTTTCAAATATATATCTCAAAGTGATTGAAATATTGCAATAACGAAAACAATTTATTCTTATTTTTGTAATATAATCATTATTTATCTTATGTTTATTTATACATAAGCATATAAGATAATTAGTCTTGAATCGAAGTTAGTGAAAGGCTTAAAATTAAATCTTCTTTTTTAAAATTAAATCTTCTTTCTTGTATCCATATTAATAATTAAAAATTGTCAAGAAGTAATTATTCACAAAATGATCATATATGTTTACTGTCTTAGAGTTACACGTCTTTCTGACAAAATTCAGACTAGTCGAAAAATAATACATGTTAATTATTCATTTGCAGCCTGGGAACTATGCCAGACGTATTTAAACATTAACATTAAATACCTTCATTATTAATATGCAATCAAATTTTCATTGAATAATCGAATAATCAATTTCAGGTTTTTACATTGAGATACCAATATCTAATATACAATTGGAAATTATATTAAAATTACTCATCTTTTGATTCTAATCTTTTTATATTAATTTTGATTCTATACCATAGTCTAAAAGAGAAAAATTCATACATTGATTGAGAATACTCGTGTGTTTGTCGATGTAAAATTGTATTCGTGAATAAACTCAAAGTATCTACTAACGTATCGTCTGTAGCTAATTGCTAATTCTCTGAATTTCTGTGCACGTTTACACTTCGGATTCTCTCTCTCTCTCT
>NW_012132760.1:0-2065 GCF_000143395.1 Atta cephalotes | reverse complement strand
GTTACTTTGTACTTTAAGTACAAGCTTAAACTACTCTCTCTCTCTCTCTCTCTCTCTCTTTCTCTGTCTGCCTGTCTATCTGTCTGTCCCTGTCTCTCTTTCGCTTTAAAAGAGACGAAGAGAGTTTTAAGTCAAAATAAGTCAAAACAAGTACAAATGGACTTATTCATTGTGCATAAAATTCCGACAGCAATCACAGTGCGGTTATTCTCAATGCGGAAACATCATCTACGCAATTGATTCCATTGGAACCGCTATAAAATTCACATCTCATTTATTGAAATGCGTTTATCGAAATTGAATTTACCGAAAAAATATAATTTGTGGTTAATAATATCAATAATGTCATTACACTTACTTATCACTATATGAGCCGACCAAAAGTGTTAAATAATCAGTGAATAATCAGTGTGATTATTTTTTATGATTGGAATATATCTTTATTTCTGATAATTATTCACACTCATGTGTGTAAATTTGTATTAGGAATTAAATTAAAATGTTTTGATATTATGGGATTAATATTAAGATATGAACATATCTTAATATTAATCCCATAATTTTGATTCCAAATGTATACATCAATTAATAATAAAAAGCTATAAATAATATAGCTATAAATAATATAGCGTATATAAGTGGATGTTTATATAGTGTAATAAATAAAACTTAATAATGTTAAAAATGTATAAGATTCTTTTGTATATTTAAAATAATGCAAAAAATTACAAAAATTAATATAAAAATTTACTTAAAAAAAACGATTCTTTATAGTTTCTAAGTACTTTTTTTAAACAGCTATAACGTATTACTTTTCAGAATTCGGTAATTTGTATTAGTAACAAATTATTTTTTAAAAGAAAAAAAATGGTACCTCTGTAACTTTTTCAATTCTCCAATTTTAATTGACAACATCGTAAGCATGGATTTTCAAAACGTGAATCCTTTAAACGTTTGGTTGAATGTGCTCACGGGCAATCTGCTACCGATGGTCGGCCATGATTCACCTATTTCGTTCTTTTGGAGGATGTACAGTGTCTTTGTATGGATATTAGAAATAGCTGTAACGATCATGATGATACCTGGATGCATGTACGTATCAATGGAGAAGGCTATAAAAGACAGCCTCATCTGCTTTGTAGAAACAATAGAAATGTTTTTCATGATTTGGCGAATTTACGCTCGTAAAGATCTGATGCTTCTATTAATCCAAAAACTGAATCGGATGCTGCATACTGCTGATGAAACTATGAAAAATATCGTGACAGAGACTCTAAATCCGATAAAGGCCCCACTTAATTTTTATTGGACCACTGGCACGATGTCGATAATAGCGTGGCATCTTATAACATTTTTAGTAATATTCGAAAAGAATCTATTTTATTATGAAGATTACAGAGTACCTGCTGGTTTTTCTAAGCAACCATTCCCGCTTAAAGTCTTTCTATCAGGAGGCCTGTTTATACTGCTCGGCATGGTATATTCGTTCATAAAGAAAGTTAGTGCGGAAATATATACAGTGCATTTGATTTTAATGATAACTGCGCAGTATCGATACATTGCGGAAAAAATTGCAATGATATTTCAAGAAGAAAATGAAGATGATGAATATCAAAAAGGACATCTCTCTACATCTTATCGAAAAAAAGAAACAGAAATTAAAGCACTCTGCCAATATCACAATGAGGTGATATAGTAGGTATCTCAAAGTTTATTCAAGTATGTTGTTTCTAATAATTGTAGATAGAAAAAACATAAATATAATATAATGATTAAGTAATATGACAAATTAGTTCTTATATAATTAGATTATTCGATTAAATTGTATTTTAAATTTGCTTTGATAAAGTTTATATTTAAATCTACTTTTATTATGTTATTTAATTTAGGGCTTTAAGAATACATTATACATTTTCTTTCAGCTTAATGTCAATGCTAAAAGAATTACTGTCTTTAACCTTTACTGTAATGTATATAAATAATGTTTTACGATTCTGCTTTATTGGTGTCTTGCTAGGCAACGTGAGTTATAATTTATTACCACTAATTCTCTCTCTCTCTCTCT
>NW_012132759.1:0-2066 GCF_000143395.1 Atta cephalotes | reverse complement strand
TCTCTCTCTCTCTCTCTCTCTCTCTCTCTCTCTCTCTCTCTCTCTCTCTATGAAAATCGTTTGTCGAATATGTTAATTTTTTTTCGTAAAATTAAAAATCGATTTTTTTTTGCATTTTCTTATAGTTTAACATTTTAAAGCCGTTATACATAAGCCGACGTAAAGATTTACTCGTAGAATTAGCATATTAGTTCGAAACGTTTGTCCAAACTGTTTTAATGTTATTTTATATACAATACGTATTTTTTTCCATTTTTACTACACTCGAACGTCTTTTTTACACCTCAAAAAATTTTTGATTTTTTTAAACTCATCACACTAGGTGATCATAATAAAGAAATAAATGTTTATTATAAAAACATGAAAATATTCGAAAAAACGTTTTTTATAGATGGATATATGTAAATATATATATATGTGTAAATATATTTTCATTTAAATTAAACGTATAATAGCGAGTCCTACTTAAAATGCGGAAAGACGTTTCTAATAAACGGATAAGCTAATTATACATATAAACGTGTTTCCGTTTAAATCTATAATAGCAATGTTAGAAATTTAAAAAAAAATGCCTATTACGGTGGATTTTCATTGCTTTTATAATAATTCAATCTTGAATTATTAATTTATACTATATATGTATTTGCATATATATCATATTATGTAATCTTTTATTAACAGTTTTCAACATATTAACATCTTTATAATATGCTTGATTGTAGCATCAAATTATTGAAAATTGCTTGTTAATTTATTCGCGATTGACTAGAGTAGTTTTAATTGCGTTTATAGTCGGAAAAACAATTCGGCACGCAGTTCAAAAAGACTACAATATAGTATATATGCAAGTACATATGTAGTATAAATTAGTAATTCAAGATTGAATTATTTAAAAGCAATGAAGATCAAATTTCGACCATTATAGGCATTTTTAAATTCTAGTTTTAAATTCTAGTAGTAAATTCTAGTATTGATTATGTTTTTCACGGTCTAAATAAAGATTCTTAACATTATATACAGGTATAATAACAAATTCTACACAAGAGAGAATCATCTCGTTTATGTTTAACATATTATATGAAGTTAAACGTTGATATTTTTTAATTTCATAAATATGCGTTAATTGACTTTTATGCAGAGAGAGAGTTTTTATTATATTTATAACTTATTAGTGACATATTGCTAAGATAGTTAAATTTTGACCGAAACGTTTATATAAAATTTTATATCAAAATTTTAAATATATATGACTTTTTACTATGGAAATCCAACATGTGGTGTATCTTGTTATCAATGTCTATATATTTATACCACTTTTTATTTATTTATTTTTATTATCCTTTTTATTATCGGCCAAATAATTGAACGATATAAAGAATAACAAATATACTGAAATTCACTTTAGTACAGCATATAATATCAAAAATTTTAATGAAAAACAATGTTTCATTCAAACGAATAATTTCGCAATAACGCAAACACAAACGATATGTTACTATTCCCTTTGGACAAATGATAATTATGAAACATAAAATCTATCAAAATGAATCCATTATGTTACTTATAATTTTTGATTAACAAATCGAAAAAGAGATAATATGAGTGATAAATACAGTAGAAAACATAGCGCGCTGCTGGTTTGCATAAATTTAGGAAATACAGGGTAGAAAATCGATATCTGCATAGAGATTATAGATGGTGGTTGGTAGGCGCCACGTAGCCGCAGCCTCCGTCGCGACGGCGTATGCGCTACATGTCTATGTCTTCCAACACCATTTTCGACCACCCCAAACCGACAGACCCTCCCAACACCCTTTCCTAACTCATTCCCATTGCCGAAAACTCGGTGTGCAACATTCATGTAGCGGACTTCTTATGGATGTTGATGCTTCTCTTCTTTATCCTCTTCATATATATATATATATGCACACAGATCACTCGCGCATATACGTTCGTTCATTCTTACTCTCACTCTAGATCCTTCCAATCGCTTCGCTCTTTTCGCATGAACTCTTTCGATTCACCACACCCTTTCAAAATCACACACGCGCTCTCTCTCTCTCTCT
>NW_012132758.1:0-2067 GCF_000143395.1 Atta cephalotes | reverse complement strand
TCTCTCTCTCTCTCTCTCTCTCTCTCTCTCTCTCTCATTCTCTCTCTCTCTCTCTCTCTCTCATTTCTTTATCGTCTACTCGCATTTAATTCTTCACTACGTTAATTGAGATGCTTGGGGAAGCGTCACGCGAATCTTCCTTAACTTAAACTGCAGCTGACGTACATTAACTTGCAGACGCTCACGAGGCTTCCTCCTTCCGTGTCCGTAGGTCATGCGCAACGCATATACGATCGTGGACAAGAATACATTCTCTCCTCCTCTCTCCTTGTCTCAGCGTTGATTTACGTGAGAATATTTTGCGCGACCTGTCACGGCAAATCGCATACACCCGCGATCTCGGATAAGAAACAATAAGCGGGGAATTTCTCTCGACTTTATTAGCCTGATGGAATGCACCTGCGAAGAGACGCATTCGGAATTTATTATTAACTTCATTCGTTGAAGAACGATGGAGAAGATACGCGTTTTTATCCTGAATGATCTCTTTTCGTCCTTCTTTCTTCACAACTGCTGCCAATTTACTCGGTACTTGTGCACTGTGCGCCATTCGAAGCTTTTTCATCTTCTTTCTCTTCGTGCCGGTTTGGTCTCTTTATTTTTGAATGGTAAATGAGCGCGATGGTACACGAGTCATTCAATAATTTCTATTCACTCTTTGCGAGATAAATTCTCGTAATAAATTGGTGCTTAGGTAGAAGCAAGAGAGCTAATGAATTATTCATATGCCATGTGTACATTTTACTCTGGTTCCCCATTTCCTGAAACTTTGCAACGTCATCAATTTTTCCGGAATTCCCTGTGTGCGCAGTCCATGCACCGTTCCATAAGTCACGACAAGCGTTATTTAAAATATCAAATTCGTATTTTTGACCAGCTGATGATTTTATCAGCTTCAAGATCAATACCCGCACGGCAGAAGGAGCCGTGCTTCATTAAGTGCGTAACTGAGGAAATCCAGACGGGCAAAGCCGAATCGACCGGCCACTGCGGCTTTTGAATTTGGTTTCACGCCCAACAGATCATGGCCGAATTGTATTACGACGGAAATTTCTCATGAAGTTACCGGCCATAATTACTATTCTCGTCTGTACCGCAAGTTATCTCATATTAATCCCGCGTTGCGTGCGAGGTTTTTTTTTTACACACGAATTAATTTGCATCCGTCGCTGGTGATATTCTATTTATTCTTCCGCAAACACCGTGTTTTGCGAGTATATTTTTGCGTTTCTACGCGGACAGGAAAGATCGAAATTTTTGTAACGAACGTATTCGACTTTCTGTCTCTCTTTTAGAACAAGTATGGCACGGCCGCGAACTCAAGCGAACAGAATCCAACAATCACCGATAATTACAACACGCGACAAAGAGGTCCACCTCCTCCGATATTAATTTCAATTGAGTAGTATTGTCTGGCCAGTTGTTCGAAATATCTGTTCAAGTGTTCGTGGAACATATATCCTTGTAACGTTATTCAAAGGGAAAGAGACATCAAACACTAATTATCAAGTATGCGCTGAGAGGATAATAAATTATTTTCCAGGTAAAACCCCGCAAGCGCGCGCATAAGACTTGGAGATGAAATAAGCGAGAGCGCTTTGGAACGTTTTGATCCACATGGCTTTTCGCGTATTATGTAACGAGCGTTTAATTATTTACTCAGGTGCTACGGATAATTATGTTTATTATACGATTTGCGATTTTCTACGAAACGACGATTCATTTTATTTAAACATCATCTCCGCCCCGTCAAAAAGTTCATCTCGCTTTCTTTCTCTTCGTAGTCCCTTTCCGAGATCAAAAGAACTTTTCATCAATTCGAAGAAAAAAAATGTATCGTTTGAGCTAACGGTGAAAACGACATTCTTCGTTGGTCCAGTCAACAATTTACGGTTCACCCGCGCGGTACGTGATTCGCATAAAAATCAAACCACAACGTAGAGTCCACATCCCTTTGTCGTCAGATAGACGTATGTTGCTCGTCAAAGGATTGTAAAAAAAGTTATTCAAGTAAATATGAGAGAGAGAGAGAGAGAGAGAGAGAGAGAGAGAGAGAGAGAGAGAGAG
>NW_012132757.1:0-2065 GCF_000143395.1 Atta cephalotes | reverse complement strand
CAACTTTGCTTCCGCCGTTTTTTTTCCGAAATTCGAGGCTTTATTGTAAAAAACTGATTATACATTTATGATTCAAAGTATTGTCCATCGCTGGCCATTACTTTCTCCCATCTTTCGGGTAGCGTACGAATCCCGCGTCGAAAAAACTGGTCATCTTTTGAGGTTATCCACGAATCGATCCAATTTTTTATTTCTTCATAAGACCGGAAGTGCTGGTCAGCCAAGCCGTGTGCCATTGATCGAAACAAGTGATAGTCAGAGGGAGCAACGTCTGGAGAATACGGCGGGTGGGGTAGGACTTCCCATTTCAACGTTTTCAAGTATGTCTTGACCACTTTCGCAACATGGGGTCGAGCATTGTCATGCTGCAAAATCACTTTATCTCTCGTTGTATTGCGGCCGTTTGTCTTTCAATGCTCGGCTCAAACGCATCAATTGCGTTCGATACCGATCGCCTGTGATTGTTTCAGTCGGTTTTAACAGTTCATAATACACTACGCCGAGCTGGTCCTACCAAATACAAAGCATGACCTTGGAGCCGTGAATATTCGGTTTGGCCGTCGACGTGGAAGCACGGCCGGGAAGTCCCCATGATTTTCTGCGCTTGGGATTATCGTAATGAACGCATTTTTCGTCCCCAGTCACAATGCGATGCAGAAATCGTTTCCGTCTTTACCTTTCAAGCTATTCACAAGCAAACAAACGCCGTTCAACATCTCTCGGCTTCAATTCGTACGGCACCCAATTTCCTTGCTTCTGAATCATTCCCATGACTTTGAGGTGTTTTGAAATGGCTTGTTGAGTCACTTCCAATGATCGTGCCAATTCTTCTTGATTTTGACACGAGTCTTGCTCAAGTAATGCCTCCAATTCTGCATCTTCGAAAATCTTCTCTCTTCCACCGCTATGCCGATCTTCGACGTCAAAATCACCGTTCTTGAAGCGTTGAAACCACTCACGACACATTCACTATAGCGGCTTCACCATAAGTATTTGAGAGCATTCGATAAGCCTCAACTGCAGATTTCTTCATATTGAAGCAAAAAATTAAAACCTCCCGCAAATGACGAGAATTTGGCTCGTAAACTGACATTTTCATTCGAGAATAACTTTATGATGCAGACACAAATCGACTAATGTTTCTATGGGGGGTTATGTTGACAGATGCCCAAGTTTATTGTATGACGTCTATGATCTATTTATTTCGACCACCACTTACCGCTAAAGCCATCTATAGGAAAACGGCGGAGCAGCAAGTAAGTCTCAACAGATTCCCATGTCTGGAGTGTATGTAACCGTCAATTAGTTGATTTCTATTATGGTACGAACATTAGATTGTGAATTATTAGATTGACAATTATTATTATGATTGGGAATTGCTGAAGATGGCGTAAATATAACATTTAATACATGTATATCAAAAATTTGTTTACTACTCTTCATTTATTAAATTATTTTATTACAATTAAAAAAATTTTTTACGTAAGAAACCGCTTTATTTAAATTGGTTTCCATTTCACTAGAACAACGATCAGGCCACGCTGTTTCCAATCGTACTTTATTATCAGAAAAATGATTCATTAATGCATTGTAATCTTATAATGATAACAGAAAAACGATTTGTCGTAAAAACGATTTAGTCTCAGTCTACATGATGTCAAAAGAGCTGATGAAATATTCAGCTTTCTAAAAAAAATATTTATTGTATAAATGCTTAGGATTGTAAAAAAAATAGTATTTTTTTCGAAAATTTATGATTTTTACTGTTTTTATGAAATTTAAATCAATCGAGACTATTTTTAATGAAGAGTAGAGAATTTTTATCAAAAACTGTTACATTAATATTTTTTAAATATTTATTGTGAGGTAAAAATAATTGATATTTTCCGTAAAGGAGGAATTACAATTAGTATCACGGCTAAACGGTTCACTTAAAAAAAAAAAAAAAAACAAAAATATGGGTCGTATTTTCCTAAATAACACTTTCACGGAGTATAAACAATATCGAAGACTATAGAGTGAGATATCATGTCGATTTCCAAAGCATCACCCATATATATATATA
>NW_012132756.1:0-2060 GCF_000143395.1 Atta cephalotes | reverse complement strand
TATTGTTGTTATTTCATATATTTTAAAATCTTGTGTATAAGATTCTTTCTTCTTTCTTCTTCTTAATTTACATGTCATACAATCTACTTGTATTTAATTGTTCGGCAATCATTTTATACAGAGAATAATTTCTCTAAAATCAATATTCTTTCACTACTTTTGTGCAAATCGCGCATTAACATGTATATTTTATATATACCTTGTGATATATACGTCATGAAAAGAAAACACATTGCGTTTTAAAATCATTGCGAAAATAATCTCTCCTGTTCGCATACTAATAATAATATATCTATTCGCATATGCAAAGCATTTTATCGAATCGACAAATTTTCTACTGCAAAATAATCATGTGGCGAAAAATCGTTCGTGTGTCTAAAGGCTTATCATTATAAGTGTCTTTTGCAGTCCACTTATTTCCATTTACAAGGCGCGTAGGTTGCATAGATACATAACGTAAAGATGTGCGTATATTATATTCATATTTTGTATGTATGATATTCGTATTTTTTAAAAAGTAGGCATGTAAACGAAAGCCCGCAGTACAACGATGTCCTTCTTTAGTTCGTGCCATTAAATATACGGATGAACTTTTGTTTAATATTAAACTTTATATTACGTAATTTATATACATCATTTATGATGTTGATTTTACATATTTTTACGATAATTTGCATAATTATATATTTATACATATAAAATTAAATTATATATATATATATATATAATAATATGATAAACAACGTAGATCCTGTTCGTTTAAGTATATGGTTTATATAATGTATAATATTTTAAGTTATAATATTTACACAAATTTAACCTTGAATTCTGCTTATTAGAATAAAATTATTAAATTATAATTTATAATTTTACAATTCAGATGCGTTTTAATGATGGATTTTATTTTAATGTCTAATAATAATACTTTAATTATTCAAAATGTTTTTTATATGAACGAATATTTTTTATTAAAAATGAGATATCTTTTAATTATTTTTTTATTATTTGAGACTTTGTTGGCATTAAATTATAAATTATTTGTAATTATAAATGATTTGATTAAATTCAATATGTCATATTCAAAGTTTATGACTCACGGTGCTGACCAAGAAAAGGCAACCAAAGAGAGATTTGTGATTTTGTCGGACCTTATTGAGACACGGGGGACCATAAACGTATGAATTTAAGAGATAGCTTTCAGAGCTCATACAGCAGCGGACAGTTTCAGACATATCGTGTCCCGAGCCTCACGCACATCGCAATCTATTTCAGTGTATACAATTGCCATATGGAGACTGTGACGGACTTATTAGTAAATAAGAATAATTATTGTCACGTTGTCGATGCGTTTTCACAACTTTTATTTGGTAATTCCAAGTCTATGCAAATCGATAGCATCTTGCACGGACCAGGAATAACGAGCTTTATGAAAGTGGTGAATTAATCGCCATGAAAGAAAATAATATACAAACATTTCCTAATATATTTTTACGTTTCTTAGATATATTCAGCGCCTCATGAAATGAAATCTATATTGCATCGTCATGTGATTAATTCTAAATACGCTTTTCTAATTGAAAACGTAGGCAATTACATTTGGAATTAAAGGAGAGGATGTTAATATGGATTTAGGAATCCTTCCAGAAATATCGGCTGAATTGTCTACTGATAGTAATTACGTTTATATTATACGTCACGTCTAATATTAGATAAATGTAATATTAATTATTCTTATTAATTATTCTATGACAATAGCTCAACTATATATTCATCTTTATATTATTTTATTTTTTAGTAAAAAAATACAAAATTAAAAGATTAATTATTTTGCAAATTGCTGTTCGTAGACATTTCTCCGAATTGTTACGGGTATACAATTATTGTTATTTAAACGGTTTTATATATATATATATATATATATATATATATATATATATATATAACACTATATACACACACACACACACACACACACACACACACACACACACACTATATATATATAGATACTACTATACAGTACAGTATACTTACTTACTTACTTACTACGAGTAGTTAAC
>NW_012132755.1:0-2066 GCF_000143395.1 Atta cephalotes | reverse complement strand
ATACTTGTATGTATATATTATAATTATTATAAGCACACTGAAGGCATGATAAAGCATAATGTCCTTTTTTAATTATTAATAGTTATCTAAAAAATAAAATGATCATTTTATTAAAATGGTTATCTTATATCATTAAATATGTATTAACAAAGTTAAAACACATTATATAATAATAATTCAATTATTATATAGATATTATTTCATAATAATTGAATTATTATTTACGTATTATGTCGTAAATATTCAGAATATTAACAAACGTGATAAAAAAATAAATTATATCAAAATTTTGAGACCTGTCACGACGTGCAATTTATAAATGATACAATACTGCGTACAGTATTGTATACATTCATAAATTTAGAAGTCTACCATGAAAGTTTATATATAAATAATAAAAATAGCTGCAATCGTTGAAAAATTATTAACTTATAATATAATATATATACAAGTATGTACAGAATGCTTAAACACTTAATAATTATTTAAATCTTTGGCAATTATTAAATTTCTATATTTTCTTAAGGAATGTGCATACATCTAAAATTAATGTTTTTATATTTTATTTAAGTTTAATAATTGAAGCATTGCTGTTCGTCATTATTTTTAAGGAGAAGAATATTATTATTCATTTTCACATACGTATCTATTCTTGGATGAATTTTAAAATTACATTTACTTAATAATTGTGTTTCACTTTTATATCTACACATATTTTGATTTACTACATGGATATATACAAAACTTTGTTAAATAACTAGTTACTTAATACACAAGAAAATTTAAAAAAGTGATAAAATGCAAATAAAACTTAACAAGATTTTGTTTTAAAAATCTAACATAATTTGAATTTGAAAGAACTAAATGCATTTAACGATCAAAATATTTCTATAAACATTCTTTACTCATTAATAATGTACAAAAAAATTATCACAAACAATTTTTCATTGTTTTTATCTTTCTATAACTACGATATAACTGAAATGCAATTAAGATTTTTTTAAGGATGATAAAATAGTGGACCCATTTTTCATATTTTCGCGAGCTTCAAAATATTACTTACAATCCTATTACAATCTCAGTCTGTTTGCGTCCGCGTCCAGGTTTTGTATGAGTTTTCTCATGACGAATCCAATTCGATCGTATTTTCGTCCTGTAATGGCAATAAAAGCATTTGTACTGTGGTTCCTTTCCGCATTCATCTCTTTGATGGCAATGTAAGGATGTCTTCCACTTATATTTTCTGCCGCAGCGGTTACAACTGAAGGGCTTGGTTTTATCCTGATCGTGATGGTGATGACGATTATGCCGGCGGCCTACAATCAAATAAGTCCATATATGTGAGAATAACCGCTAGATTTTGTAAGAGCGCAGAATAATTAGGAAGAATCTGTTATTCGAAGATTTTGTATCTAAAAATCGAGATATTATACGAGAAATTGCTGTACTACTGAAGAATATAAAATAATTCAATCGTTGAGATCATATTTGATTTATTTGAAACATGTATATAAATAATTTACATGTCACTATATTACTAATATAATTTCATATTTAAAAGAAAAAACTCAACTGAATATGATTGTCAGACATTTTCTAATCTAATTATCATTGAGTTACAATTTTATTATATAATCTTGTAAAATTCGATTTTTTTGAGAAACATTTCAAATTATAGATACATATATTAAAAAAACTGCTTTTTGTTGTCTCAGTACAATAGATTTTACTTTATTGTTTGAATTAATTTCTTGTTTTCACCAATGTAATGAAATGAACGTTCGTCGCAAAATGTTAATTGTAATTTCCCTTTCGATATCTCAGTAGAAAACATGGACTTCGATATCTAAAATCTGAGACAATTTTATATATATGTATTGGGTTGTCCGAAAAATTCGTGCCGCAAAAGATTTAAATTTAATAAATGTATACTAAAATTTAAATCTTCTGCGTTTCAATTTTCCTTTAGAATCGGCATGAACTTTCCGGACAACCCAATAAATAATGTGTGTGTGTGTGTGTGTGTGTGTGTGTGTGTGTGTGTGTGTGTGTGTGTGTGTGTGTGT
>NW_012132754.1:0-2066 GCF_000143395.1 Atta cephalotes | reverse complement strand
AGTATATATGTGAGTATATAAGTAAATAGTATATATATATATATATATATATATATATATATATAAATGTAACACATTACTTGGTGTTCCCAATATTTCAAAAAAAAGAGAAATGGATGAATGATGGACATTAATGATGCAATTATGTGTACTAAGGGTAATTAATAATAATTTATGCTGAATTACCATTATTATTATTTAATATAAAACATAACTATAAATAGCATCGACTAGCAAAAGCGGGAATTATATGCTAATTATAGGACCGATATCGAACGTCATGATTAATATTGCTATTCACACAACATTATCGACCGTATAAGCATCGTGTGTTTGCCATTGTGAGGAATTGAATAACCCTCACTGTCAAATGAGCTAAAAACAATTTTATGGTTTGCGCAAAAGCCTAATTAATGCAAACATGAAACTCAATGGTACAATTATTAGTTACAATATTTATGATATGATATTTGCAATCACGATGAATAGATATAATATTAAAGAAATTTCGAGCAAAGTTAACTTTCAGCTGTCTTTTATATTAAATTTTAAACAAAAGAAAATTAAATTTTTTTGCTTTACTGCCAATCGGGAACTAGTATGCAGCCACACTTCATTTACAATCGCTTGTCATTCGAAATTCGCGTCTCGGAATTTTAATTACATGAAAATCAACTTTGAAAGTTTTAAAGAATGTATCATTAAAATTAATCGATTTTTTTAGAAAATGCGCCATTGGTTTCATTTACATTAAATATTTGAATAAAAGAAAAAAATAATGTAAAGATTGATGTCATCTACTGGATATCAGGTAAAGTGACCCATTACGTAATCGATGTAATGCGAATCTGTTGGATTTTTGGCCACTGTCAAATTTGCGGGACGCAATTGACGTCAACTATATGAAAAGATGTTTTGTGTTTGCAGAGACGATCGCATTTTCATAACTTTATGTGTCATTTATACGGAGGCTCTAAAGTCGCGAATGTTATCTTCATAAATCTTCATAAATGACAAAGAGAATCATGATAAGTATATTGTAAGTTGTTCCTGAATTGGAACGTTTTTACATTTTGTGATTAAAGGTATACATACATCGCCGTTATTCTTACAGCTGCGTGTTTCGGAAAAAGTAACGAAAAGAAAGAAGAACGAAGCATTACTTATTAACCGTTCTGTTCTATTTATTGGGGTGCTGTTCAGTTATTGGGTTGTCCGGAAAGTTCGTGCCGATTTGGAAGGAAAATGGAAACGCAGAAGATTTAAATTTTTAATTTCATTTATTATATTTAAATCTTTTGCGGCACGAACTTTCCGGACGACTCAATATTTCAAAGTGAAATTACGTCATCGCGGGTGTTCGAAAACAAGCGGGAGCCGAAACAACGATGCCCGTTGTTACATTACGTGACGCTTCGATGTTCGCAATAAATGTCGATGCTGCAGGCAGTCGGACGCGTCTTACTCGGGAATCTTCCGCGAAGCAAATGCAACGTGACCAATGTCAAGGCTGTGCCAGTAGCAGCAGTAGTCGTACGCTGCTGCGGCTGCTGCAAGTGCGCTGCAACAAATCTCGCAAGCCGCAGCACGAGACGAGCGCCGCGCGAATTCCTCCTCTTTGCTCTCAGGTGCACGGGACCTGATAAAGGTCATCCCTTCCCCTTTATTCTGTGAAAATCGTACATCTTACTCAAAGTGATTTTAACACTTATGAAAGAAGATTACAATCGGTCTTTAATAAAGAAAGTTTTTCACGTTTTTCTATTCCTCCCGAATGAGAATCTGCGATGTTTTGAGATTCTTTCCTACTGTTAAAAACTTAATATCTTGCACAATAAAAGCTTTTGTATGAAATCTTGATGCACACACACACATTATTTTCTAAACTGGAAACTTTTTTCTTTATTTATCAAATTAAGGACTTAATAGATCAAATATTATTTGCTTGAACTAGACATTGTAAAATTCATACAAAATATTATTAAGCTTCAAGACCCTTGATCGAATATATATAAACTTTTTTAATTGATTTGTGTTAAATATTGTTCTCAAAATTTTGTGAAACT
>NW_012132753.1:0-2070 GCF_000143395.1 Atta cephalotes | reverse complement strand
TATATATATATATATATATATATATATATATATATATATACATATATGTATATGTGTGTGTATATATATATATATATAAAATTTTTTTTCACTATTTTATTTACTTGCAATTATTTATATACATCATTAATTCGTCAACACAGATGTCAGTTTGATTATCGTAATTTATCGAAAACATGTTGCACATGTTTTGTATCCAGGACTGCGCAATTAACACAATGCACTTGAGATTAATCAACACAAATGTCAATCAACTCAACAGTCGATGTCATCGCGTCTCCGACTGCTGACGCGGTAACCACGCGTTGCCAAAGGGTACGTTAAAAAATGTACAGCGTGATGTCAGTAAAAATTAATCCAATCGTGTGGACGTCGCGACGCAGCGCAGCTTTCGATCGTGAACCGCATCCATTCATCGTATTCCGCTTCAAAATCCGTTCGTCGTGGACGAGTCAATTCGATCCCAATTAAGGTGTAATTGAAGGTTTGGCGATGTTTCATAATTAGAGGACAAGTCTTTCTATCGTGGCTTTATCAGAAACACGTATTCGTCACAATGTCGCATAAACGATGGCCAATCTTGTTAAAAGGAACCGAACGTATTCGTTGCCACAACGATCAAGAGCACGTCTATCTTATTGCACATTGGCCGGTTATCTGTTAATTAATGCACGAAAGCGCATCAGATATCGCGAATATCGCTGGGAATCGATATAATCGTATTGGTATCTGACGGCTTCAATCTGCCGCGTGAGACGATATGATCTTGCCGTTGAAGATGTCAGTATGTATAATCGCTTGACGAGATCATCTAGTTGCATTCCAAAGGATTCGTATGTTATATATATTATTGACCAAAAAGTTAGGACTATTAATTGAAAGCTATATGAAGTAAATATCTGCTATACGAAATAAAATCAAACTTATATATATATTAGAATTTATGAATGTTTTAGTTGTGCAATATCAGCTAAGGAATCAGCTAAAATATCAGAAAAAACCAATATTAATATCAATTGTAACAATTTTTTATCATAAATATGTCTTGAAACCGCAAAAAAACGATAAATAATTTTGGTAATAGCTTTGTACAGTGAAGCGATCATATTTTGCTGTAGTTTTATATAAATAATTTTTACATAAAATAAGTAGATCCAAATGAACTTTTGCACGAATATTTATTAGAACTAGTTTTATTAGTATGGGGTGTTTTAAAAGTAACGATAAATCTTTCGCACAGGAGTAGAATGGATTAAACTGAGAAGAAAAGTTTTATATCATTTGCAATTTTCGGCAATTTTTAGTAATTAATATCTTATTAACTAAAATTGCAAAATGGTAGAGGACTTTCCTTCTCAGCTTAATCCATTTTAGCCCTATGCAAAAAATTTATCGTTACTTTTAGAACCTTATATATAAAAAAATCTTATTTAATTCATAATGTTACAATCTTATCAAATTTGTATGTGCTACAAAATGCGATTTTATATAATAATCAAAATATATAAAAAAATTAAAGAATTTTTAAAAGAATTGTGCTCAAATTTTATACATATCAGATGTATATATTAAATAATAGAACAATCTATGATATAAAATTTTTATATTTTTGATAATATTTTGAAATATGATACATACAGCCATAATATATTGTAATCGGTTTGATTGTTTATAATACGTTCCTTAAGTGGATTACGAGCCGCAATAGGATTGTTATGTACATCAAAATTAGAAGAACTAATAATTGTAAATTTATTTTTTTTACGAAAGATTAGTCCACCATCTTCTAAATCATTCTACATCTCAGTTTCGAAAAATAGTTTTATGATCATAATCATCTAATGTTCGTAAAATTTTTGTGAAAGTAAACAGCTAATCACACAGAATTGTGCTAAATATGATTCCTATTTAAAATTAAGAATTTAATTAAAATTAAGAAAAATATTGAGTATGACATAAATCAAACTGTCGTATGTGCGTGCGTGCGTGCGTGCGTGTGTGTGTGTGTGTGTGTGTGTGTGTGTGTGTGTGTGTGTGTGTGTGTGTGTGTGTGTGTGTGTGTGTGTGTGT
>NW_012132752.1:0-2071 GCF_000143395.1 Atta cephalotes | reverse complement strand
AAATAATAATAATAAAATTAAAATTAAATAAAATTTTTTTACAAAATAATTCTATGATACGTTAATTATCGTTCTAATAAATTCGAAGAATTCTCAGCGATTAAAACCAACACAGACTCAAAAATAAAAAAGATATATACTTAAAACAAAATTTGAAAAATTCGATTACATAAGTACGTATTTCCTTATGTAATCATCTAATCGCTTTTTCATCTAATACTTTTGGTTAGGGGTCGTCGAGAACTGCCTCAGAACTATTCAGTACTCTTAAAAAATTTTCAATGAATTTAAAAAAAAATTTTTTTTTTTAATAAATTTTCTTGTATGTCAAAATTGTTTTTTATGTATCAGAAACTCTAGATATTCACAAAATATCTGAATCAAAAATATCTGAATCAAAATTTTTTGAAACTATTAGATAATATTTTATCCTAAATAAAATAGGAGAAAAGAATTCATCAAATTGTAAGAATTGGAAAAAAAAGTTACAAACATAAAATTTCGACTTCTTTATGCAGAAAAAATTATTTATACTAAAATTATTTATACTAATTTTTAACAAATATTTTTAGTTCATTTAGGATGATTGACAATTTTGTAACTAAAAAATGTTGGACGAAGTCGATTGATCAAATAGTTTTTGAGTTATCTTGCACGCTGATTTCGAAAAAGTGGTTTTGAGAAAACGCGTTTAAAGTTTTCCGTATCTTCGCTGTATATCTGAACGACCTATTTCTTAGAGTATAACTACAAAAGTATTTCGAATTTCGATTTAAAACTTTACGATATTTTTAAAGAATAATATTATTGATTAAAGCAAAAAAAAATCAAATTTTGACGGGTTTCCCTCTTAATTTTATGCTCCACTAACTACTTTAAACTCTTATTTGCCCTGTACAATCTTTTTTTTTCATTTTTAAATATTTATGCTTTTCTTATTCCTTCTTTGATACCTAGTTTATTTGATCCTTAAATTTTTCAAGTTTCATCAACATCTTTGTGAAATCTTTAATCGTATTAAATCTATTAAAAGCTTTATATACCATAGACATCAATGCATTCGATAGATAATAATATTTGTTATCACATCCGTTGTTAGTTGCGTCAGTCTTTACGTAATGAATTAATTAATCATGGTTGATTTAATTAACACGAAACTGATGACGGGCGCTATAGATATGCAAGCAAAATGCCATGATGCAACGGGGAAATTCAATAATTGAATGCATTTTATGACAGATCGATGCACACACAATAATTCTATTGTAAATTTCAAGATTTAATTATTAAATTATACGATTAGTTATTTTTTAATCGAGCTTAGATTCCTCTTATAGAAATAAGGGTTGTCATCGCAATATCTTCAAAATCGATAACCTCGTTACCGCATGCTGCATGACAGCTTTATTGGGATAGAAGTTTTTGCTCATATGTAGTTGTTGCAGCTGCACACAGAGATGCACATAAGCAGCACAGCCGCGGCCGATTGATTGACCGATGCATCATTCAACGGGACATAAGTGGCGCTTCCATGCCTCGAGATTCCACGCATGGAAAGAAGAATGACATGTAGGTCGCTATGAAGAATTCATACTTGTTCTGTTTTTAGAACTTTGTACATAAGTTAAATGCCGGCGTTATAATCTACTTTCTTTCAAGTTACAAACGAATTATAACTTGTATTATTGATAATGTTATGTGTGATAGATATATTATTTTTTTATTTAATTTATCAAGTTAAAAAATCATAACAGAAATATAAAGAAAAAGTACTTTGAGAACATAAACGCTGTTGCAGAGGGAAGTGAGAGTGATTGAGAAAGAAAAAGAAAGTAGGTATATTATAATATATCTACTTTCACAGAAAAGGAATTTTCATATAAAATATTGAAAGCCAAACAGTTTAGAGATTTTGAGAAGTGCTGTAAGAAAATTTTAACGCGCAAATGTTAAAAATAAAGAAAAAAATAACTGAGATGAACGTATTTTAATCGAGAGCAAGAGAGAGATTGAGAAAGGAAGAGAAGGAGAGAGAGAAAGAGAGAAAGAGAGAGAGAGAAGAGAGAGGAAG